>NC_138982.1:123994502-124238546 GCF_964341445.2 Mesoplodon mirus
CAGAAGGCAGGCAGACAGGCAAGCAGGAAGGAAGGAAGGGAAAAAAGAGAGGAAGAGAGAGAAAAAGGAAGAAAATAAAAATATATATAACTGCGAGAATTTTAATTTTTGCTAAGAAAAATGATATTTAAAACAAAAAGTTCAAAGTATTACAGAAACCATGTGAACATTTTATTTACCTAGTTAATCAGCACCCATGATCCAGTGCCATGTGCTTACCATGTGACAAGCTAATGTATTAGCTAAAAGATGACTAAGATATACTTTCTTACCAAATTCCTTAGACATTTTAATATTTATTTCAGTAGAAGATATATTTTATCTAATGAAGATGATTATTATTTATTAATGAGAGGAGTCTTCTTGAAGCATTTTTTGGCTATTGCTCTCAATACCTAGGGAAAAATGATTGATAAAGAGAACACACAAATTATTTTGAGGAGAATCCACAAGCTATGCATTATCTAACAAAGAAATGAGATATGAATTTAGAATACCTATGTTCTGTTTAAGTAGAATTCAAGGATATTTTCTCCTTGCCAGCAGAAGTAACTTGTAAGTGGAACAGTTAAAAATAAAACCCCTGATACTACCCAAGTGTTTATCTTTGTTTACATCATAAACACCCTCAGGGATCCTAGTTAGTTTCCTCCTCCGTTTACTCCACCCACAATGGAATATAATGATGGTAGGTATAAGAGCAAGAGCATTCATTAATGCAAACCTAAATTTATATGAAGAAGTGACATTTGATTGTGGTAAATAAAAATAACAAGGATAATGACATAGCATAGAATAATTGCTTACAGCGTGACTGAAATTAGGGAATGTGGTAGACAGTTGAGGCTAGATTGGTTTCCATTAGAATTAGGAGAAAGACTGAATTACGTACTGCCTTTTGTCAGTGAGCATTAGAAGAATCATTAATGTGTGCAATGCAGATTACTTCAAAGAGACTTGGAGTAGAAATTAGAAAACTCTTTTGAATCCTGGTGCCTATATTCATTCATTTATTTCCTACCCATCTTTTATCAATTTATTTATTACTTGTAATTAGGCAATGATTTTAATACATTTTTATGATGGAATATGTTTAATCTAATTTTGAGGTATTTTTTTGGCAGCTCAGATTTTTCTTTTTATTATTTATTTATCTATAACAATAATATATTCAGATGATAGCAAAACTCTGAGGGTACAAAAGAATAATCTTTAAGTCTCCTTTGGGAACATTGTTGGGAGCTTCATTTCCTAACCACAATGTCTCTTCCTTGAATGGAGGATGTTGCTGATTTTGAGTGACTGTCACCCACAGAAAGAATGCAGGGCTCTGGCTTACTGATTATCCACCACTGACCCTGGGGCTTGAATTGCACGTGTAAGTTTAGGTAACATTTTTGCTCGTTCATGTTCCAACTAAAGTGCTGCCTTTGACTAGAGCACCCAAGGGTGGCTAAGGAGGCAGCAGTCATCATTTACCCTGTGCATTCCCAACACTGTCATTGAGGACAGTTCAGCCATTCCCACCGCAGGCTCTCTGACCCCTGTCAAGCAGTCCTTGTCACTCTGCAACAACAATGGACTCTTCCAAACAATGTCATCTATCTTGCCTCTGATCAATATGATGTCATGCTTTCCCAGGCAAGTCACAAGCTGAGCCAGAGAAGGGATGGACATTACTTGGTGAATGGGACCATTTTTCTTGTCATCTAGGCCCCTCATCTGGTCTTCATCCCCTCCTCCACGATTTGTAGACAAGTGTTATGCAATGTCAACATTGAAAGAGGTTATAGTTTACAAATGGCTTTTGCCTAAAGTGTCCAAGAGAATAGTTAACACATTTACACTATGAACTCTCAGTGGTAAATATAACATGACCAGAAAACTATTTATCATTCAAATTTTCCTACATACTCTGAATAAAATTATGTCACAACTTCTGAGAGAGTCATTTGAAGTCAGTATCCATTATGGCACAATGGGTGATGCAACATTAAATAAATGGTATTAAGGAACCATAAAGCCAAAAAGGTCCACGTTGTTTCAATTCAGACAGGCTGGGGAAAGCCATGTCACTATGTGCAATAGCAATATAGCTACCGTTTTTTCTCATGATGGGAATAATAAAATTAGCAAGAAATGGCACATTTGATGATTAAGAAAAAGAAGAGAGGGTCCCTGGGCCTGAATAAGAAAAGATAGTTTAGCACACTACAAAGACTCTTCCTACCCATTATTTTAAGTCTTCATTAATAAATCACCCTACCCCACATGGGTCCATGCACGTTTAACATATTTTTTTAAAAACATCCAATTTCTTATATGTACATTGGGTCCCCACCAAAGATATTTGCTTACAGCTCCACATACTCTTGGGTAAGCCCTGCCCAGAAATATGCCAACTGTGAAGTGTGGTCAATACAATTACATAATCTGAAATCTGCTTTCTAATTTCCACTCCATGGTCCATTGTTATGAGATTTTGGAAAAGAGTAATGTCTTTGTACTTCTCTTTCCTCTCTTCTCAATGGAGATATAAGAGTAATTACATCACTAGTATGGTGTGAATACTAATTACCCATATATAATGCCTAGTAATTGTTTTTATTATTATTACTACTAGTCTAGTGCTCCATAAATATTGACTATTAGTAGTAGTAGTTGTAATAGTAGTACTCATGAGAGGTTGTGGCTTGAATTAAAAAGATGGTCAGGGAAAATTTCTTGGAGGCAGAAATGTTTGCAGGAATTTAAGAACATATTCTTCAATATTTAACATTAGATTGTTGCTTTGCTAAACTCTTGTGAAATTCTTCAACTGCTCTGCATATACAGTAAAGTCTGGCATATACACAATCTTGAGTCCATGGTCCCTGGAAGGAGACAACTTCTGGGAAATGATATAATATGGAGAGAAGTGACTTCTGCAGAGTGACATCATGTAGAAAACAGACTGTATGTACAGGAGGAAAACATCCAGAAGAGAGAGAGAAAAACAGAAGTACGAATTTAGAGGTTGAGATCCTTAGGAGAAAAGTGTAGGCAACCCTTCCTTCAAATCCTCAGGAATCTCTAGGGACATTGGAAATGAAGTATTTTTCCCCACCCCCACCATATATAGCTAGTTGGTTTAAGCCAATTTTACCTAAATAATAAAGGAAAAGGTGACACAAGCAATTTGAACTTGGGAACATACAGCAAGTTAACATGTTGGTTACACATCGAGTTATTCCAAGTATTGTAAGAGTAAACAAGTCTGCTTAACCCAAGTCTCCACTTTGAAAACAAACGAAGCACATATGTAATACTCAATGGGAAGACATTTTGATAATGTTGAAAGCTGAGTCATGAGTTCAGTTAAGTTTTGAAATAATTAAATCTGATATTGACCACATCTTTGTTTCATTAGTGTTAATTTGGTTCTACAATAAAATCTCCCTGGACATTATTTTGTTGCTGCCATATCCCATGAGGCACCTCTTTGGCAGGAAATCTTCAGCATTTCAAGGTTTTGAAAGAATTCCTCTCTAAAGAAGACGCTCATTATAGATCTTACAAGTCAAAACTTTGGGCCCAGCTTCAACCTGTCTTCTGACACTAGCATTGTCACACTTTTCAGTGGTCTAGTGACTGTCTCACAATCTCCCATCTGCATTTCCATGCCTGGTCCCTCACCATGACAGTCTGTCCATTTGGAATGTCTTCTCTCCTCCTCTGCACTTCCCCATACTCCTTCCATGTTTAAAGACCACTTCCAGTCATTGTCAGAGAACATTTCTTATGATTTCTGTGTGCTCATTCATTATAAACTCACAGCACTTATTTTCTAAAATGTGACTGGAACTCATAATCAGATATTTCCTAAGGAGATCCTATACTGCTGACTTGCATCACTGTTCTTTTTTTCTGTACCTAAATCTATTGTGCTCCTTCCTAGATTCTGACCTCAGAGAAGGATTAGGTCCTTGTGTTATAAACTCCTTCACATAGCATGGTACTCAGCATATAATAACAATAATGGAGGACCGATTTGAAGTTTTCCAAATAAATTAATCATATCATGCATATTTAGGATCAAGATAAGCTCTAGTTGGGTCACTGAAGACATTTTAGTGATATATAATTTAGATCTAATTTTCAGAAAAGAAATATAAATTAGAAGATGTGACACAGCACAAAGTATATTTTAGATTAACTGTAAGTTTCTTAATAATTCAAAACTGTATAAACATTCTCCAGATATCTCACAGGTGAGATGGTAAATGCCTGGCCAAGTCAATTTATAAATAAACAAGCTAATAAAATGCTGATAAACAAGTATCAATCAATGGAATAAAGGTTGGAAAAAATACTGGTAGACATTTGACTGTGAAAGAATGCAGTTTTGAGCCTGGAATCTGGGGCTGTTGGTGAGGAAGCATTTATGAGATGTGTCAGATGTAAATATGAGTAACACTTTTTTTTTTGGAAAAAGTATTTTTTTTTCATATATGCTGACTCTTACTATGATGACAAAGGGCTCTCACAAGTATAAGTAAATATTTTATTTTAAAATGTTTTCTTCAATATATAAATAATGCTTTAAACATAAGTGAAGAATATCTCAGAGCTTTATGCTGTAGAGAGGTTATTTTGAAAGTAGAATTTGAAATTTTTTCATTATATGTATTTCATTATTGAAAATGATGTGTGTGGTAAATGTATCACTTATTAAGATTCTCTTATGTAAAGTAAACATTTTAGAATCATATTTTATAGTCTGCTGAAAATTCTAGTGTCTTAACAGTTCCAATGTGTTTTGCATGTAGTTATAAAATATACAAAACTACAGATGTGAAATATGAATATGAAATAGTAAAATAATTGATACTGTTAGCTATTAAGAATAGCTGTACATTAAGTAAGATGAAAATTTCATAGTTAAATTACAGCTAAAACCTTTATTAAACTTTTCATGGTTAAAAAATAAATGTCTTGCTTTACCATGGGCAGCCAGCAGTTTAAACTATTACAGCCCTTCAGACAAAGTACCCAAATAACATGGATTTTACTCTCTGCATTCCAATTTTTTAAACCAGCTTTTTAAAAACTACTGGTTATAAAGCATACTTAAATATATTGTTCTCAGAAAAACAGATTATCATCCATTCATTAATTGGCAAATTAATAATTAATACGTTAATAACATATTTAGAATAACAAGCTGATTTTATCACATTAATAAAGTCAAATATTTTGAAGCAAGTACATTCATAGGGAACTGATCCTTTTACATTTTTCTTTTATTCTCTTTTATATGTACATGAATATATAATAGTATATACATACATGTATAAACACACAATGAACTACAAAATTTTTTATTAATCATCCATATTCTGAAACTATGTTTAACGTATTTTATCTTAGTCTATAAGATAATTTAAATCTACAGTATAATTTTGTATATAACTAGATAAACAAATCTGAAGAAAACAACTCCTTGCATGTCATTTTACTCCAATTTTGACTCAGTCTGACGTCCTTGCTTACCCCAGAATCTTGAGGATTTCCACAGAAAGTTCAGGGACCCCATTAACACATTTTCTCCAATTGCATTTTTTAAAATGGCAACAATAAAAGGAGCTAAACCATGATAAGTGTGATCTTGAAAGAGACAGTTTCATTATTTCTAACCTATATAACTTAAGGAAAAATCTAACATTTACCGATACAACTGAATGGAAAGAATTTTTAATAATTTGACCTTTTCTTTCACTCACTTGTCTTTGACAATGATGACCTAACTCTGTTGGGTCCCACAGTCCTTAGGATTTGACAGAAGTATACTATCTGAATTATGTGGAATTGATTCCAAGATACTAGGAGGTGATTTTAAGAAATGAAGATGTAATACCTTGGCAAAATAAGAGGATATTTTTTCAAATGTCTCAGATGATATATAAATAGACCCACAATCCTTGCAAGTGCCTAGTTGGCATCACAAATAATTCAGTCACCATGGTAAAATCATTATATCCTCAGCTATAGAGAAAAAATAAATCAAAACAAAAATATAGTTGATCACTGATTGAATATTCATGTCAGCAAAACTGAGAGTTAAATCATTCATGATACCCTAATTTAAATAATATTGGTTTATCTTAAATCATCTATGATACCTTAATTTAAATAATATTGGTTTATCATTTAATATACTTTTAATTGCAAGTAACATAAAACTCAACTTAAATTGTGTATTAATGAAAAGGTGTATCATCAGAACAAGAAACACATGTTCATGGTGCAGTGAAACTCATAGGGTATGCATGGTCATAAACAAATATTTTTGGCAGGGACCCTGTCAATATGGACAATATGATTTTTAAAAAATATGTTAAAATATCATGGCCAAGGTGATGTATAGTGACTTATTGATGAATGTTTATACTAAGAGTAGAGACGAGGGACATAGATATTTGTTCATTGTCTAAAGAGAGCACTTGAAGATTTGTTTTAGTGACCAGGCACTATCTCTTCCTGTGCAAGGCCTGGGACCATCCCTTCATGGACTTTATTGTCATTTGTGCTGTTCCTGAGTGTGTTAGTTTTCTATTGCTGCAAAATTGCCACAAACTTATCAACTTGAAACCATTCAAATTTATTCTCTCTCAGTCTCCAAAGGTCAGAGGTCAAGACAGTATGACTGGATTCTCTGCTGAAGGTCTGGATGGGCTGAAATAAAGGTGCGGGCAAGAACTGTGGCTCTCATCTGGACCCAGGTCCTCTTCCAAGTTCACTGGATGACGATGACAGAATCATTTCTTTGTGGTTGTGCGACTGAGATCCCTGCTTTCCTGCCAACTTTTGGCTACAAACTGCTCTTAGCCCTTGAAGACCACCTGGATGGAGTTCATTGCCATATGGCTCCCATATACAACTTACAAAATAGATGTTTTCTTTCTTCCTGGGCAGCCAAAGCACTGCTTTCTGACGTTCTCTTCTTCAACCAGCCAGATAGAACATGCAGCTTTCAAAGGTCTCACCTGTTGTATCAAGCCTTCCCAGGACAAGTATCTTTTTCTGTATAATATAACATCATCACAGAATTGATATTTCCTTATTTTCCAAGGTTCCAACCACACTCAAAAGGAAAGGGATGATACAAGGGCAAGAGAATCCTGTCTAGCACACTGCCTAACTAAATATCCACCACACCTAGAAAAAGGTAGTGAGAAAATGTGACAGCACTACTACTACCCACATTCCTGTGACCCTTTAGAAGGGATTTGTATTGAAACAATATAGATCTTCTTACACCTGCAGTTCCCTAAAACCATTTACTTAATGTTGGCTTCATCATTACAAATGACACTGCATCACCTGTTGTGCCATGCATGAGCACTGGCTCCGAATGACTCCTTCGAAAGTTGTTACAGGCTTTGAGGATGACCACAAAGAGAAGTCTTACTGCTATTGAGTAGGAAAATGCAAATGATAGTTTATTTCAGGGTCATGTTACATATTCCTTTCTGGATTTTATAGCAGTGAAGCTAAACAGCACATTTTTCATCTGTATCTCCTCTTGAACCCTTTAGGCTGTAATCAATGTATTCCTTGAATTTGATGTCTCAATATTCACCACATATCTGTCACCACATATCTACCTGCTACCACCAGTGGGGAGGACAGGACAGGAAATGTTGTCTGACCCTTATCCATATCTATCACATGATAGGTTCCCTTTGCATTGGAGCAGTGGTCTCAAACACTTAGAGGACATAGATGCAGCCACCCCTGGAAGACTTGTGGATATGTGGCCCAGAGCTTGGAGCTGTAGCGGGGTGACTGTCTAGGTGCCCACGGAGGGTGGCACGCAGGGCAATGTATGCCTGCTACTATCCCTGCAACTGTCCAGTGCTGTAGACCAGGGGCAGTGTTGAGGTGAACATGGGCCCACACACCCTCACTCTCAGCTCAATCCAAATCTCAGGAGTTGAAAGTGAGTGGTCCAGAACCCTGCATTCTGAGAGTCACCTACATGATTAGAGTCACCTATTCTGGGTGACCTAATCTCTAGTGATCCTGTGGAAAAACACAGTTCTGATCAGTGAGTGATTGACAAACTATGCCACCCTCCTGGAACCTAGCCATGCACAAGACTCTGCGTGATCTCATAGAGCTCATCCCTGGAGCTCCTCTGGGCATCTGGTTGACCCCACTGAGGAAGTTGGGAAAGTGTCAAGGAGGCTATTAAGGGAAGAAAAGGACTCTAGACCTATAGAGAGCTTTCTCAGGGCTCATGAGGCTGCACGGAGACAACTGCACACCCTGGCAGGTCTTGAACACTGTCGGGAGGTGGGGGCGAGGTTACACCATTTCAAGGAAGGGGCAAGGCTTAGGACAGGGCTGGGGCAGAGCATCCATGTGTCCTGGTCCTGGGGCTGTAAATCATACTTTTCTCCTCCACCCCTCCCTTATTTTTTGCTCATTTGCAGTCTACTCCACACATTTCTTTCTGGCAATCTGTATACTTTCCTGGTCCCTGGCCCATCAGGGAACATTCTGTGTGTTAACTTTTGAAAATTAAAGTGGACCAACTAAACATTTTACTTAACTAAGACTGTCTTTATCCATAAGAGGAATCTCTCATCAGTTCCTATTTTTCTCTCCCAGCTACATAAACTTGAACTTTCCTCACAATATTTCATAAGTATTATAAGAACGTAAAACTCTTATTCTGTGTATGGTAGAGACTGACTGTATTAACGTGGAGTAGACAATAATTTCCTTTCATTTTCCTTGTTTGAAAATATCTCAAAATCAAATATTTTCTCTAGGTGGATTTTATAATGAGGTGTGACTTTTAAATCTGATTTTATCATAACCTCCAAAATAAATCTCAAACCTACAGGGCTAACAAATTCCATTTGCATTCATCAGGTATATATATTTTTTCTTTAGTCATAATCTCACCCAAACCATTACCTGTATTACAGATAGGAATGTATTTCCTGTTTCTAAAGTTCTCCAGTTCTATAAACTCCTTTAGGAACTTGCTCAGATATTTAACAACCTCTCCTGTAAAGAGATTCCTTTTTCTATCTTTCACTTTGTCAAACTTGTTATTTGCTCCTTAAAAATTCGCTATTTACCTTTGCCTTAGCCTTATTTTTAACCCTTTAGTTGAACTACACATATATTGAACATAGTTGAATAGAAGAAAATATCAATGTTAAGTTTCTTGAGATTTGATTTAATGATACTACCTTGAATGAAAATGAACAGATAAGTTCAGAATATATGATAAGATATTAGGAGAGTTTCTGCTGTTCGTTAATTATCCTTCCTGTTGAAAACTAATATCAAATTAAATAGCTGCAATAATTTTAAATTAAAGTTGCATCACAATTTTGTATCAGATAATTATTAGGCAATAACAAATATAAGACTATATATTTAAGGTAAGTTTAAATGTGTAATTAACTTACTATGCAGGCAAAAACTTTGTTTCCAACTTTATGTTGATGTTCTCAAATAATAACATTTTCTAATTTTTTTCTTGATTAAAATTGACACAATCTGTTGCAAATAAATTAAAAGATTAAGTTAATGCATGTGGCTGCTTAGGTTTACCTCCTAGTAAAGCTAAGTCAGAAGGAAGTTTCTAAGTCCAAGAGTCTCAGTTTCCAGAAAAAAAAAAAAAAACTACTTAAAATCCTGATATGTGACTTACCCACTTAAATTTAGGTGCAATTCAAATAAGGCAATAAACTAAATGTTTAATACTTCTGTGCTGACACAATAAATCCAATTATTTTACTGAATATGTGCATAGATGGTGCATAAAGATATATGTTGATTAAAATATGGATTAATTTATCATTTTCTGATATATTTACAAAAATGAACATTCTTGGTATTAATGGAAAAAGAATTACATTCCCAGTTCCCCAAGATTATTTACCTGTCTAACTATAATGACCATGCCATTCTTGTCTCATTCCTAAAATAATAGGTACTAGGTAGGTATATTTGGGTGAGGGATAGGAAATTTTTGTCTCAGGGAGGGTTATGAGTGAGGCAAAGGAAACATGACAGTGGGAACCGTGGCTGCATTCCAGCCACATCTACTCCCCACAGCATTACCCAGCCCGCTGACTTCAATGTATCCTGAGGAAGATTGGAAATAAATGCAGCTTCTAAACTTGGACGTGTAGAGTATCAAATCACTAAGAATAATTATTAAGAATGCCACAAATTGCTTATAGCTTTTCCTGACATGAAGAAAAGAAGGTCTTTCCTTATAACAACTAAGAGCTAAGAATGAACATTTTATGTTACTATTGTTACTTCTCTTTTGGCCCTGGTCCCTACTCCTAATTTTAGCACCACCATCTATGCACATAAGGAGAAGACAGAGAAGTGAAAACAAAACAAATCCTTAAAGCTTATGGGAAACTAGAGCATCGTATGGGTGCTCTCAATTTCCTAGAACAAGATAATTACACAAACAGGAATTGCCAATTTTGCTCTAGAAAGCACTTGAGGGTTAGTTCTGAGAGGAAAGATATGTAGTTTAAAACAAGATTTGACTAGAAGCTCCGAATCAAGCTGCCAGAGGCCTTGCATAGTCTTATGGAGATGGGGACTAGTTAAGCCTGAGTTGGACCAAGTTCAATGTGCTTCCTTAGTCACTGTGGTGGTGGACTGACTTTTATTGTTCCTACTGTTACGTTTTTTTTTGTTTTTTGTTTTTTTTTTGGTCTACATAATGTTCTTCTCTCTTGAGTTGACTGTGAAGAAAACGAGAAAGCAGAGGGAGAATGTAAGTAGAAAGTAGAGTGTTTACAGAGGAGTGGGAATAGAGTTAGCTGGAGAGGTGGTCAGAAACATGTCTACAAGAATTTATAAGGATCTGATAAAACAAATAAAAGTGTTTGACGTTATTATATGAAGTGACCTGTGATGCCACGACTACAACAATGGCAAATAATAATAAGATGAATAAATAAAGCAATAAACATGAAAAAAAGAAGATAAAACCTGGACTCTCCCTCCAAAGAATTGTCTTACTGGGGAGAAAGAAAAAAAACTGTGTGGGTGGGGAAATGCAGGGACACTGTCAAGTCAGCTACATTGGTGATGTGACCTGATGGGAGTTTGAGCAAGAGAGCAAGGCATGTGCAAATCAAGCAGGAGTTCCTTTTTAGCAGAGAGAGAAAGTTAGGCAATTATTGAGGGAACTGTCACCCTATAGAGAGCATGATCATATAATTCATCGTTCCAGCTAGGACACTTTTGAGAGTAAAGCTGTGCTATATGCTGAGATAAGAAGAATAAAACAACTGTCTGTGCAAACTGGTACCCTATTAGATGAGCAAAACATCAGAACCTCAGCGGTCATGTTAAAAATAACAGTTACACTAACCGTAGTATCATCATTACACCTTCATCTTCATTGTTATTATCATATCTTGAGTTTCTTTAATTCAGTGATGGAGTCATTTGTTTCATTTGTTACACAGTCTAATCTTTATTACTACCCTACGAATTAGGCATTATTATTATTACTATTACTATTATACTCATTTAACAAGGAAGACAGTAGTGACTTAGAGAGATTAAACGAATGGACAAATGCCATACAGCCAGGAACTGGTATAGTTCAGAATCCAGGTTTCTATTACCCCTGAAGCTCTAGTCAACACTGTCCTATAACCTGACTCCATCAAGGGAGTCAGCTGAAACTTATTTACAAATTTCATGTCACAGAGAATAGAAGCAGGTGGGAAAACTGCTCTGGAGTGGGAGACATGAAATAGACAACCGACACATCCAGCACATGAACCTGGATTGGATTCTTAGGAGGACAGGGTAGGAAAAACAGAAAGGGTAGGAAAAACATTTCGAAGAAAATTGAGGAAAATTAGACATTGACTCTGTGTGATTCTACTTTTTACGTGTGATACTCCTGTTCTGTTCTAAAAAGAAACTATCTGGGTACTTGGGAAAATTATACTGAAGTATTTAGGGAGAAAGTATACTGATGGCTACATCCCATATATTACATATATAAATCTGTATCTATATTCCTCTCTCTTTATCAAGGAGAGAGAATAATAAAATGTTAATAGTTGATGAGTTAAGGTGAAGGGTAAACAGGTACTTTTCAACCTGCTGTATTAACATTAATGCATACTTAATTTTAAAAAAAAGTAATTGACTTAAATTTGATCTTACTGCTAAGCCACAGGCAACCGCTAAAAATAAATAAATAGAATCTATTTATAAGTCAGAGAGTCTGGTGTTCTAGGAGCAATTGGGAACTCAATTACATTAATTGTTTCCAAAGCAAAGACACTCTAACAAGTAGACTTGTGCTATGGGGGTGGGGCAAGTGGGGCAAGGAGAGTGGGATCCAACTGCTTGAAGACTCAGGGTAGGTGAGGATGCCACTCTCTCTCACTCTTTTTTGACCTCAGATACCATTTCACATCAACAGGGTGGTGGAACAAGTCTGTTCCATGTAGTCATTGAGGAACTCAGGATTCTTCCATCTTGTGTGTTTTTTCCCCTCTTCTTAGAGTCCTTGAATTTCTTTCCACCTAAACTGTTTAATTTGTAGTGAGACTAAGGATTGGGTGAGAGAGGTTTTGTGATCTACACTGAAAGCATCACACTTCACATTCCATTCTCCACTCCTATTTCATGTGAGGCTAACACAAGTAAATTAGTTCCACACCTGTTTCAACCCCTGTTTTCAGAGTCAGATATTTTTTTCTCATCTGAACCACTTCAATAGGCTTCTCCCCATCTTCCTCCACTCTTGCCCTCTGCAATAGCTTCTCTGCAGAGTAATCATGTTAAGAATCTTTAATGCTGGCCTGCGATGCCCTCTATGTTCTCTCCCTTTTCATTTCTCCTTTTATAACACTTCCCTTGCTCTCCATTCCCTAAGATACTGTCTCCTCACTCCTATGCTCTCTCTTACCCAAGTCCTTCTTTTTATTACTTAACCCACAATAATCTACAAATCACAACAACTAATAATTATAGCACTGAGATTATTAGTAATAGTAGTGCTTATAGTGTCTGCTGTATGCCAATCCTAAGTAATTTACAAATACTGACTCCTCTGATCCTCACTGTGACACACTGGCCAACACTATCATTCTCTGCATTGATGAATGAGAGACCTGAGGATCAATGAGATTAAGCAACTACCGAGGTCACTTTGCCCATACGTAGCAAAGCCATGATTTGAACCCAGGCAGCTTGGGCCGTGATTCCACACTTGCAGTGGTTATGCTATACTGCCCAAAGGACATTTCCTCATGGAAGTCTCTTGATGCCCTAGTCCTGGTCAGATTCCGAGGTTACATGCCCTCATAGTGTTATGCACTTTTCATTTATTGCACTAGGGCAAGTCAAAATTTTATATTTATGTGTTTCCCTATTTGTCCATTGTTTGTCTCTCCTCCTGGATAGTAATCTCCATGAAAGCTAAACCATTAACACTTTGTCTCACTGGTATTTTCCTGACACACTAGACCAGTGGTTGACACTGCTCAATATATCTCCCGGAGGAAACTGTAGTTCCGTTTCCCCAGGTTATGTATGGCTTTTGTTTCACTAATTCCCAAAGTCCAGAGGGGACATTTACATAACACCAGTAAATCAACAGGCAAACATCCAAGGATCGCTTGAAAGCCACGTCTGTTAAACTTTGGGAAACACGCCTAAGCATATTTTGGTTAAGAACACAAGAACTAATTTTATCGATAGCTCTAATGGTGTGACAGGCACTTTGTTACATGGATTTGTCTTATTTAATTTTTTATGAGAAACTATGATATAGACTCATTCGCTTATTAACTCCTTTTTACTCATGAGGAAATACAGCTAGTTTGGGTAATTAAATTACCCCAATTCACATAGACAGTAAGGAATGACAGGCAAACTCAAGCCATACAATCAATTAGCTAAATCAATTAGCTCTTTTCATCACATCAGCCCTTACTATGCAAAGGTCCTGGGAGAGAAGACAGGGACTTTGGAGACAATAAGATATAAAGAGGGATTGTGAGTGAAAGGCTGGGAGAACGGTTTAGAGAGGTAGAACCCATGCCATCTAGAGCCTAAGCTGAGCCCTGTCTTTATGCATGAAGGCTGTTTCTCACCAGCATCCCCACCCCCTGCCTGTGGAGCATCCTTACTGAGGAGACGGTAGATATTTGCCTTAGGCAGTTCTGGGATAAGAGCAGATTCCCCCTCTATGGGACTTGAGAGGCTCTCTTAAATTTCCTATCAGTTACTCTTTTTACACTTTCAACTCATGGTCACATTCAAGGCAAAACAAGGAGTTTGTTTCCAATCCTAGTAGAAAGTGAAGGTAAAACATAAAGATTTCTCACCCTCTGAACAACATCTATTTTTTGAATAGTCTATTCTCACTCAAAGTCTGGGTAGAAGGACCTCTCTGGAGAGACTAACAGCTCAGAGATACTATCCATGCTGGACATACCGATCACCCAGACATGCTTACAACATAGATCGACCACCTGGGAGAGACAGACCGGTCCCAGGAGGAAGGGTCTCTCCTGAAGCCTGGCTGTTTCCTGATACTCTGAATGTCCTGATTCTCTTACATACACAAGGACAACTTCATACATAACAGCATCCCAGATGTACCGACATCTCCACCACATTGAGTTGTTCCTCAATCTCAGCAGTCTACATGGTGGGGGAGATGGAGAAAATGTCACGTGGGTAACTTACAAATGTTGAATTAGTTACTGTCCTCATTATGAGATGAATTACGTATAAAGTTTGGTCCATTTACAATGTCTAATACTGCTTCAGCAGCAGCAGTTTTCAATTATTTACATTTCTTGCTGCCTAAGGAGCCATGGAGACTGGCTATTAAAAATTAGACTGACCAAATCTGTAGCACATATCTGAACATTTTATGTGGATTCAGTTTACGCATCAAAAAAAAAAAAAAAACGACAATGGCAAAAAACCACTGAAACCTACGATCTCTAACTTGGATTTTTTTTCACTTAATTTTGTATTTAATATCTCTTAATATATACCTTATCCTTTTATAAGGATATTTAAGGTTTTTTGGTTTGTTTTATTTTTCCTTCCAATCCAGAGAGTTAGAAATTATGAGATGTATAGTCAATGTACCCCATTAGAAATATCTTTAAACACCATACTGCATGAATGTTAGTTCAGTGAAAACTCACAAAGTCTCATATTTTTCAGATTTTTAAATGACACATTGAACATAGAAAAATATTTTATTTCAGTTAAATACAGCTTTAACAATTCATATTCCTTTTACAATAAGATCATTTCTTAAAATGTCTAGATATTTTAGACACTGGTTGTACAGTTAATAGCTAACATGAATTATAGGAAAAACTGAAATTGCATGGATTTGCCTAATCTTTAAAAAATACTCCCTGGACAGCTATGAGAAATTTATAATATTTCAGTTCAAACTTACACCAGTTCTAGGTCTTTCCTTTAATAAGAATTCTAAATCTAACTACTTAAATATATACATTTATTGAAAATTAACATCAAATATAAGAACAGCAGTTAATTTAATGTTAAAATATTTAAAATGCTAAAATTATGCCTTACTCGAGAACTAATTTTAAAAGTTTACAGAAAAAGACAGCAACCATCTTCTCTCTCCTGTATCTCTCCCTGGGTGGTAGAAATACAAGAGGCTTTGATTGGTTAATGTTCGGTGTGTTTGAACACACTGATCCTGGAAAAAGTATCCTTTTTTTTTTTTTTTTTTCTGATGTTCAAAATTAAGAACTGAAGAAGCACAAATAAAAGTATAATTTTCAGTTCATCAGAAATAATAATTTTTACTAAAGTCTACAATGAGGTTTTTGCCAAAATAAGGAAGACTCATGGAATTTTTTCTTAAAAAAAAAAGAGATAGTTCGGGTAATAACAGGACATTATTTTTGGCAAAGGCCCAGCATATCTGCAAAGAGTATTGCCTTGAAATTTTATCCTCTCTTTCAATCACAGAGATCTCACATATCACAGTTATATTACTGCACAACTATTGATTTTCCCAAATACTTCTTAAATGTTTCTTTCTAGTCAAGGTAGTATATCAAAGGCTTCCCAAACATTTCTATTCATTTTATTCTTCCATATTCTTTTTTTTTTTTTTTTTTTTTTTTTTTTTGCTGTATGCGGGCCTCTCACTGTTGTGGCCTCTCCCGTTGCGGAGCACAGGCTCCGGACGCACAGGCTCAGCGGCCATGGCTCACGGGCCCAGCCGCTCCGCGGCATATGGGATCCTCCCAGACCGGGGCACGAACCCGTATCCCCTGCATCGGCAGGCGGACTCTCAACCACTGCGCCACCAGGGAGGCCCCTATTCTTCCATATTCTTGTTTACAATATTTCATCTGCCTGAAATACTATCTCTCTCAAAACCCCTGCCTTCTTTCCATCTCTTCATTTTCTATTTAGTGTCTGTGTCCTCCCTCACAGGCCTTTTCTGAATACTTTTATGCTTATATATACTAACAATTCTCTTAACTATGATTATAATTGTAACCTCACACAACCTTGTTGCATTCTTTATACTCTTTTCCAATTTAAATCTCCAGTTTGAATTTTTAATATTCGCTTAATTATGTTGTTTAAATTTTTGCAACACTGGAAATACTTTCCCCATCTTTGTACTCCCCATCCTCATTCCCACCAAACCCAAACATATAGTGCACATAGTAGTCACTCAGTAAATAATTGTTTTTCTCATTTATGAATTAAAATGACAGTTCCTATATATTATTTATTTTCTGAAGTTTTCATTTACTTCCTCTTATTACTTTACTATATTTACATTTCTTTATGATAAAGGTCATATTTAAGCAACACAAAGGCACTAGGGACTCTTTACAGCAAGAGTACTAACCATTAACGTGAAAGTTTCAGAAGGAGTGGAATGAAAGGAGTACATTACCCTCATGGAACAGGGTTGGATTTACAAGTAGCAATTCCCAACTCGCCTTGGTCATATTCACATTTGCATTACATGACCCTGGAAATCTGGTAGGAGTAAGTTCCTATTCATTGCCTTCCCTTCATTTATGGGTCCATTCAATAAAATGCATAAATCTCGATTAAGCTTTGCTTTTGGAACAAACAATGGTCTATGCAAAAGCTTGAGTGGACAGATATTCTGAACAAACACTTTTTCATGAAAAGATCAATGACATATTATGCTGTACAGAGACGAAGGATCTGAGTACATTCTGGGTTTTTAACAAGAAACAGGAAAATTACAAACTGAATCAATATGTCCAACAGAATGCCTGTTCATTGCTACTGACTCAGGCTATTCCTGGAGATTCTCGTGCAGCTGTCTTTTTTCTACATTTTGTGTTCGGAACTGACACATGGAAAATTGAGGACTGAAATACTAAGACTTTAAAGCTCCCACTCTGTGTGGGAAGCCTCTTTCCCTGGTATCAGGGATGACACAATCACTTTCATCATTGGGTTGAATAATCAGCCTTCCTCCAGGGACCAACTCATGGGAGAAAACTCCCTGCACCCATTATGTCAGACTGCAATTTAGCAACTTGAGAGATTGTGGCCCACTTGCACATAAGGCATTCATATTTTTCTCAGGCTTTTGTCCAACTTATAAACTTAGGGTATATTTTGAGGTATTTCTTTAAATGTCATTTAAATTTCTGTTCTGGATACTTTACAAACACTCTGAGTCCTACAAAATGATATCATTGTTTTAGTGTTAAATTATTACTTTTATTATAGGTTTTCCTACAGAGAATATAACAGCCATAGAAGAAACAAAACTGTATCCCAAGAATTTAAAATTGAAAGAAAAGCTTAAAATTTTGTTTCTAGTTTAACAAAATAGAAAAAAAATAATAGAATACTGCTCTTAAACACTTAATGTACCTCACAAATAACAATTAGGGTACTAAGAGGATTTTCTAGATGTTGCATTGTATTCATAATTTTGGATTACACAAATATAGGTATTGCTTTTAAACAGCTACATCCAAATATGTTATTAGCAAGACAACTCAATAATGTAACCTTTTATGGATGTTATGGCAAATGCTTTCATTTAAACCTTTTTCAGTCTGTCTGTAGCATTAAAATCTTTTGCACAAGCCTAAATCACTAAGAGAATGGTTTCTGTGACTTTGTTGTCACATAAGCCTGCTGCTTACAAACTCATTATATCATTGATACAGGATTGAATATATAACCTAGAATTACAACATACAGTCAGTCTCCTCATGATGGCATGATAGAGGCACAGTCCTCTTTACACAAGTCTTTTTAAAGTCCCTTCTTATGGATTCATTGGTTGGATTTTTCCAGCGTGATAGGAGGTCCCCAGTGGCTATGGAAGGTACTGGGGCTTATTCTCTGCAACAAATGCAAGAATTCTTTATGAAGGGATGAGCGGACTGCCTATTATTCACATGACATAGAAACATTTGCTATATTAAGTAATTTCCATTTGAAAAACCAGAGCACCATTTCAAAACCCTGTTAAAACAGAGAACCTTAAAGAAACAGTAATTATAGTAAAATTATACATGGAAATGAAGAAACCACTTACTCTCTAGGGTGAATGGATGGGTATTTTTGATGATAATACAAAGTATAAAAAGGTTAAAATAATAATAATTTACATATTTTGGTGTATTGAAGCTGACTTAAATGTGACATAACTGGGGTTTAGTTGATGCTTAGATAGAATTTATGGTTGCCATGTGCTGTGGTAATAATAATAATAATAACAATAATAATATCATAACAATAATAAAAATAACAATTTAAAAATTCCCTTCTCCATCTGTATTACCATTACCAAAATCATCATTATCATCACCACAACCAAACTGAAGAAGTTTTCCACAAGAAGATGAAGCCATTTGTTCAATAAATATAAGAAAATCTTAATATTCAAATATTCTTAATGTCTCATATTAAGTTCACTTAGAGTGAACATCAGACTCTAAATTGTTAAGAACTCAGTGGCTGGTAGTGATTAGAGTGAGCTAGCTAAGAGCATGATATCACAATAAAGGGAGGAACCATGAAGACTAAAAGTTTGCCTGGAATTTTAGCTTAAAATTTAGAGCTGATATCTGGGTCTTCTCCTTTGTGATTACCTTGTCTTACCTTGCAGGCTTCCAATGCACCTGATCTGAATGCTTTTAGATTAGGCAAACTTTCGTGCAACTGTTGTAATTAAAGGTTTTATACATAAACACATAAGTATATGCATATACTGTACACATTAATCACGAAATGATAGAAATACTGAAATAAAAATACTTTGAAGATTCTTTTCCATTTACATAAATCTCTTTGAAATCAAACTGTATGAAGATACAAATTGCCAAATGTGATGCAATTAAAGGTCTGTTGAGATAATTTCTTCATGGTACATCTAGTTATATTGACAATATTATCAACAAATATGAAGCTGGTTTTACAGTCTATAGTCTTTTATCAACTGCTGTATGCCCAGCACAGTAGAACACCACCTGACGTGTAATAGGTTCTGAGTGTAGAGCTGTTTAATGAATAACAAATTCATTCATTTTCTTTTTATTTTAACAAACACTTGTGTAGTATTTCCGAGCACAGCTATAAACACTTTATTACTATATTCCTATTTGATTCTTATAACAACCTTGTGGAGTAAATGCTGATACAAACCAACCTTGCCAATACCTTGCTTTCAGACATCTGGTCTCATGAATTGTGAGAGAATGAATTCCTTTTGTTTTAGGTCACCCCGTTTGTGGTAGTTTGTTATGGGCAGCCCTAGGACAGTAATAGAGTATGTAAGCAAGGTTTGCTTTAAAAATAACAAATCTAAGAACGTATTTAAACATAAACAAATAAATTTAAATATTAAAAATAGTTAATTAATTTATTAATTTTAAAAATACAACTGCTCAGAGTGCTTAACAAAATCCATGACTCAGTAACATAGTAAAGTTTCCTTTGTTGTTTGTTTTCTCTTTTAACACTGACCATTTGGAGTATATTCCTTAATTAAGATTTATAAGTGCAAGAATAACAGGTTATTCTAAACATAAATCACAGTATTTGGTACTAGTTACATTTTCATAGGCATTGAATTTTGTAGTTAGTAAGATACTTCATAGCTTATCTGCACCAGACCCCTAATTTTGGAGAAATTCAATGGCCTGTTTATAGTAGGTGTTTGTAGTATCTGGTTAAGAATCAAGTTCCCCCAATTTCCAGGTCCATAACCTCACCATCAATTAAAATAAACTTGGAGAATTAGTAAAGTTTAGTTAGTCACTGAAGACTCTGTTTCTATTTGTACACTAGAAAAAACAAATTTTTCCTACTTTTGGAAGAATAAGTTCCTTGGGAGTTTTGTTTTTATTGTTATGTTGCTTTTCCTTCTTTCTCTCTCTTGCCCTCTTTCTCTTTCTCATTTTAGCCTTTTCTCCCTACTTTGTGGATACAATATTTCCTATATTATCAAGACTATTAAGACTATGATATTAATTTGCCTGATCAGTAACCCTTCAATCTCAGGGATCTGGGCAGAAGAAGGAAACAGCAGGAAGCCTTCAAGGGCAAGGGTATCAGCTGCCTCTTGGATGGTGACCAGTGGCTGAAAGCCTTAACTAACATTCATGTATTTGGAGCCCTATAGATAGTACTCTGAAGAGATACAACATCTGAATTCTGTAGAGATTACCACAGATTTCCATTGTCATTCAAATTGAAAATATGTATATATTTACTTTCTAGCTAATAGGTTATTAAAATGGCTATTCAAATATACACTCTGCTAATTAAGTGTAAATGGCGCCAACTAAAGATGACCCTTTCCTCCTCCTCCAGCCCCATCAATAAAGAAAAATATATTTACAAACTGGACTGATAAGGAATTTCTAAACCTATGAAAATATGTAGTTTTCCTATTGTAATTCTTTTAAAATATATGCTAAATAAATATATAAAGCTACATTTGGCATAACTTCTATAAATGTTCTATATCAAACATAGAGGCAAAGTTAGTGAAATCGTTTAATTTTAAGGTTTTTCGAGTCATATTTATGGATATTTTCTCTTCTTAGCTCCATCTAAAAGATACTTTATAGCTTTTTTCTTCATCATATTGTGCAGAACTTACATTGACTGCTCTTTTGAATCAATCACTACCATTTTAGAAAACAGATTGTTATATGTGAACAGTATTCAAATTTAATATTTTAGATAAGCATAGTTTCATCTAAAAGCTGATAACAAGGAAAGCTATAGTTAGAATATTAGGGAAAAATAACTGTCATATTTAAGGATGATCTGTCCTTTAAATTCATCTCCACAATATTCACATATATTCATTAACTTCAGATGTAACTGGAAGGCATATAATTAATGCAATGGTTCTGAATGTTTATCAAATTACCACCAGTCATCATAGCTTCCTGATGATGCTCAACAACCTGGTGCATGGATATCAATAAAATTCTAATTATGATTTACTAATTGTGATGACTCCACAAGGCCTAAAAAACAGCATTGTTGTTTAAATTAAATTGTTAGTTTTATTGACGTAGTTATTGAAGGATGAGCTGTTTCAAGGTGTAAAATTTTGAACTGATATTTTAAATTCCTTCTACTGTTATAATTAATACCAATTCTTCTGAAAGTAGGAACCAAAAACAAAAGATGCTAAGGATAATAGGTTACACAAGTTAACACATGCTTACTTACTAGATGCCATAAAGAGAGAGGACTGTTAAAGCATATGCATACATTTTTATTTTAGCTGTTAAACTTAAAAAAGTTAAAAAGCACATTGAAATATAGAAGCCATAATCTTTCAAGAATTTCTAAGCAAAACTTTCTTACATTCCGTAAATATAAATGTATCCAAAATGTATAAACACAACAGCACAGACCACCACTGATTTTCTATTGGTATTGTGTACAACACTGTCACAATCAATCTGCTTCTCTCCAAGCTTTAAGTCCCTTGCTGTGCATCAGCAAGGTGATCATTTTCTAATGCCTTTTCGTATTATAAGCTCTAGAAGGGTAACCTTTTAATCAATTAAATTGTGTATTTAAGGAAATATTCAAACTTAAATTCAGAACTCATCAGATTGAAACCTGGATCAGAAACACAGGCGAACCCAAATTGTTTCCAACTTCAAAACATTACTTTAGTTTAGAAACACATGTTAATGACTTACATACACAAAATTAATATCTTAATATCTTAATATATTTTAGCACAATCACACTGACAAGTGGAGTACATTTGTAAATGAAAACTTTGACTGTGTTAAAGGGCACTTCTGTCAATAATCATATTTTTAGCTTTCTTTGGGGTTGATTAATGCAGGGGAACCCCAGCTGTGAAACGTTGCAAGACTAGCAGAAAACCAAAAGCAAAACAAAACAAAACAAAACAACTTCAGTGCTCATAACCCCTCCTGATTTTACTGTCGGTAGTTTTACTGCTATCAAATGTAAGTAAATGTTTTCTAGAACTTGTGAAAGTAAAAGAGGTCTGCTAGTGTATTTGAAAGGTGCCAGTGCCCTTCTTCATCATCTACCTGACTCTTAAATTATAACAAAAGCTGCATTATCTACCGCCTGTATGTGTTCTGAGTATTGAAATTAGTCGAAGAATAATAGTGTCTTACAGTTCAGACTGTTGTCTGAAAACTGAATCCAGTTGAATTCAATGTTGTAATCTTGGTGATTTCTTAAAGCTTCATTGCAAATTCTTAAGGCAACTATTTTATTCATAATTGATGCCAGCTGGTATCAACTTTCAAAGAATGAAATGCTCCAGATTCTCAAATAGTACAGATGCTTTCTAATCCTTTATGCCCTATTTTGTAGTTTGTTACCTCTCTTTTTTATTGGATCGGTAGCTTAGGGAAGGGAGTTTTAACCCAATAAATATCCCATGGACACTTGGTACCATCATTCCCCTTCTTATTTTCCTCTCTGATTCAAGGAAGACAAATGGGTATATCTACACCTTAAACATCACAGCTCCAAAGCCCCCACCCAAATATTGACTGTTGTGGTTCTCTCAACATGTACCATTCTGAACCAGCCCTTGAGTCAATAGGCTTCTGGCTATTGTTTCTTCTGTCTTTTCTTTTTTTATTCCTGTTGTTGTTTTCCAACTAAAGTGGTTTTTGTTTAACTGGATATAATGGCATTCACTTGAATGTTAGTTTTATGAAAACATTACCTTGGTGTGAGTGATAAAATCTTTCAAATCCATCACTAGTTAGTCCATTATGCCTAGGGAACAAAATAATATCTCTGTTGACTAATCCAAGAAAGCTATGGAATTGGCATTTATTTCCAAGGGCACTAACTGATATAATCTTTCAGAATATCTCACCGCATATGGAGGAAAAAGTGGTGTTTCTGAAGTCACTGCTGTAGAGATTCTGGAAGAGTACTTTCTGGGGAATCCTAGATACACTTTTAATTTGTTCTAGAAAGGAATTGCTGCTCTCTCTGAGGACAGCTTAGGATGAATGACACTGACAAAGATGCCCTTAATATTCTTCACAGCTTGAATAAAATTTAAACAGGCTTTTTCCTGCCTCCAGACACCCTCCCTCTCACCCTGAACCTTACAGCATCCAGGTAGCCTAATCACAAAGAAAAATATTCCATGCCAGTTGGCCCTAATCACTAACCTCATAAACAACTCAATAAACTTGATACAACCCACTGAGCAAACTCCCCCACACACACACCTCACCCAACACACTTCTTTTCCACTAGCTCATCCCAGCTCTTAAAAATTCTGGTGTTCTTTGCGTCAGCAGAGTTGAGTTCAGACTTAGTAATGGCCTCTCCCTTATTGCAATAGTCTTGAATAAAGTTATCTTTTTCTATTTAACATCGGTGCAATTATCTTTGACAAATCTGAATAAAGGCAATGGTGTTATTGTACTTGTTGCATGCAGTGCCTGAGCCAAGATGTATGATTTGAGAGCTTTTTTTTTAAAAAAAATGTTATTAGAGTATAATTGTTTTACAACGGTGTGTTACTTTCTGTTTTATAACAAAATGAATCAGCTATAAATGTACATATATCCCCATATTTCCTCCCTCTTGAATGGAGAGTTTGAGTGACATCTTGTCTTTGGTCACTTCAATAACTTGAATAATGGTGACTACATTGGGAGAGTGCTAATTCAATCTAACATGTGGTCAGAAGTTTTATTCATTGTTGATATTAAAAGACTGAGACTGACAAATAAAATAAAGATATTGGGAAAGGGCCAGAAAGTAATACATATGTTAATGAATAGAAATTATCTACAATAAATTCTCATAGGTCACTGATGAAATATGAGCTGTAACAATGGACATGTACATCAAATAGAATTGCCTGGCTCTAACTGACTGATTTCTTCAGGTAATATAAATTACTGCACAACATCAACACTTCCCTGAACAGTATTGTTGAAAATAGGGCACCCATATTCTATTTGCTTTTGAAATTAGAGACTTATTCAGTGCTTCCTTATGACATAGTAGCCTGTCCTATGTGTACCTGCTCCCCCTGCCCTACCCTACAATGTTTATAAAATAGGGTCACATCTAAGATCGTTCTCTCTTTCCAAATACAGGAGAGACTATATTCTGATGTTAATACTAGTGAAGAAGAATTAGGGTAAAACATTAAAGATAAAACCTTAAGGAAAGGACACACTAAAATATTTCAATAGAGGAGTCCTTCAAGATGGCGGAAGAGTAAGACGTGGAGATCACCTTCATGCCCACAAATACATCAGAAACACATCAACATGTGGAACAATTCCTACAGATCACCTACTGAATGCTGGCAGAAGACCTCAGACTCCCAAAAGGCAAGAAACTCCCCATATACTTGGGTAGGGAAAAAGAAAAAAGAATAAACAGAGACAAAAGAGCATGTACGGGGCCTGCACCAGTGGGAAGGAGCTGTAAAGGAGGTAAGGTTTCCACACACTAGAAACCCCTTCACAGGCAGAGACGGGGGTGGCGGGAGTCATGGGGCGATCTTCGGAGCCAAGGAGGAGAGCACAGCAACAGGGGTGCAGAGGGCAAAGTGGAGAGATTCCCACACAAAGGATCTGTGCCGACCAGCACTCACCAGCCCAAGAGGCTTGTCTGCTCACCAGCTGGGGTGGGTGGGACTGGGAGCTGAGGCTTGGGCTTCGGAGGTCAGATCTCAGGGAGAGAACAGGGGCTGGCTGTGTGAAAACAGCCTGAAGGGGGCTAGTGCACCATAGCTAGCCAGGAGGGAGTCCGGGAAAAAGTCTGGAACCGCCTAAGAGGAAAAAGACCATTTTTTCAGGGTGAACGAGGAGAGGGGATTCAGAGCACTTCCTAACTGAGCTCCAGAGACAGACTCAAGATGCAGCTATCAGCGAGGACACCAGAGACGGGCATGAGATGCTAAGGCTGCTGCTGCAGCCATTAAGAAGCCTGTGTGCAAGCACAGATCACTCACCACACTTCCCCTCCTGGGAGCCTGTGCAGCCCAACACTGCCAGGGTCCCATGATCCAGGAACAACTACCCCTGAGAACACACGGAGTGGCTCAGGCTGTTGCAACATCACACCAGCCTCTGCCATCACAGACTTGCCCTGCACACCATACCACTCCCTCCCCACAGCCTGAGTGAGCCAGAGCCCCCTAATGAGCTGCTACTTTAAACCCGTCCTGCCTGAGCAAAGAACAGATGCCCTCAGGTGACCTACATGCAGAGGTGTGTCCAAATCCAAAGCTGAACCCCGGGAGCTATGTGAACAAGAACAGAAAGGGAAATTTCTCCCAGCAGCCTCAGGAGCAGCACATTAAATCTCCACAAGCAACTTGATGTACCCTGCATCTCTGGAATACCTGAATAGACAAAGAATTATCCAAAAATTGAGGTGGTGGAGTCTGAGAGTAAGGAGATATATATATATTTTTTTTCCTTTTTCCCTTTTTCTGTGTGGATGACAGGGTCTTGGTGCTCTGGTCGGGTGTCAGGCCTGTGCCTCTGAGGTGGGAGAGCCAAGTTCAAGACATTGGTCACCAGAGACCTCCAATCTCCACATAATATCAAAACAGCAAAAATCTCCCAGAGATCGCCATCTCAATGCTAAGATCCAACTCCACTCAATGACCTGCAAGCTACAGTGCTGGACATCCTATGCAAAACAACTAGCAAGACAAGAACAAAACCCCACGCACTAGCAAAAAGGCTGCCTAAAATCATAAGAAAGGCACAGACACCCCAAAACACACTACCAGATGTGGAACTACCGACCAGAAGGACAAGATCCAACCTCATCCAGGAGAACACAGGCACTAGTCAAATCCACCAGGAAGCCTACACAACAAACTGAACCAACCTTAGCCACTGGGGGCAGACACCAAAAACAACAGGAGCTACAAACCTGCAGCCTGAGAAAAAGAGATCCCAAACACAGTAAGTTAAGCAAAATGAGAAGACAGAGAAAAACACGGCAGATAAAAGAGTAAGGTAAACACCCACCAGACCAAACAAATGAAGAGGAAATAGGCAGTCTACCTGAAAAAGAATTCAGAGTAATGATAATAAAGAAGATCCAAAATCTTGAAATAGAATGGAGAAAATACAAGAAAGGTTTAACGAGGACCTAGAAGAAATAAAGAGCAAACAAACAATGATGATAACACAATAAATGAAATTAAAAATTCTCTAGAAGAAATCAATAGCAGAATAACTGAGGCAGAAAAAACTGATAAGTAACCTGGAATATAAAATAGTGGACATAAATATTGCAGAGCAGAATAAAGAAAAAAGAATGAAAATAATTGAGAACAGTCTCAGAGACTTCTGGAACAAAATTAAATGCACCAGCATTTGAATTATAGGAGTCCCAGGAAAAGAGAAAAGGAAAGGGACTGAGAAAATATTTGAAGAGATTATAATTGCAAATGTTCCTAATATGGGAAATGAAAGAGTTAATCAAGTCCAGGAAGCACAGAGACTCCCATATAAGATAAATCCAAGGAGAAACACGTCAAGACACATATTAATCAAACTACCAAAAGTTAACTACAAAGAAAAATATATTAAAAGGAGCAAGAGAAATGCAACAAATAACATACAAGGGAACCCCCATAAGGTTAACAGCTGATCTTTCAGCAGAAACTCTGCAAGCCAGAAGGGAGTGGCAGGACATATTTAAAGTGATGAAAAGGAAAAACCTACAACCAAGATTACTATACACATCAAGGATCGTATTCAGATTTGACAGACAAATTAAAATCTTTACAGACAAGCAAAAGCTAAGAGAATTCAGCACCACCAAACCAGCTTTACAACAAATGCTAAAGGAACTTCTCTAGGCAGGAAACACAAGAGAAAGAAAAGACCTACAATAAGAAACCCAAAACAATTAGAAAATGGTAATAGGAACATACATATCGATAATTATCTTAAAGGTAAATGGATTAAATGCTCCCACCAAAGGACATAGACTGGCTGAATGGATACAAAAACAAGACCCTTATATATGCTGTCTAAAAAAGACTCACTTCAAACCTAGGGACACATACAGACTGAAAGTGAGGAGATGGAAAAAGATATTCCATGCAAATGGAAATCAAAAGAAAGCTGGAGTAGCAATTCTCATATCAGACACAATAGACCATAAAATAAAGACGATTACAAGAGACAAAGAAGGACACTACATAATGATCAAGGGATCAATCCAAGAAGAAGATATAACAATTATAAATATTTATGCACCCAACATAGAAGCACCTCAATACATAAGGCAAATGCTAACAGCCATAAAAGGGGAAATCAACAGTAACACAATAATAGTAGGGGACATTAACACACCACTTTCACCAATGGACAAATCATACAAAATGAAAATAAATACGGAAACAAAAGCTGTGAATGACACATTAAATAAGATGGACTTGATATTTTTAAGACATTGCAACCAAAACCACAAAACACACTTTCTCCTTAACTGCTCATGGAACATTCTCCAGGATAGATCACACCTTGTGTCACAAATCAAGCCTTGGTAAATTTAAGAAAATTGAAATTGTATCAAGTATCTTTTGCTATCACAATGCTATGAGACTAGATATCAATTACAGGAAAACATCTGTAAAAAATACAACCACATGGGGGCTAAACAATACCCTACTTAATAACCAAGAGATCACTGAACAAAACAAAGAGGAAATCAAAAAATACCTAGAAAGAAATGACAATGAAAACACAACGACACAAAACCTATGGGAGGCAGCAAATGCTGTTCTAAAAGGGAAGTTTATAGCAATACAATCCTACCTTAAGAAACAAGAAACATCTCAAATAAACAACCTAACTTTACACCTAAAGCAATTAGAGAAAGAAGAAGAAGAAAAAAAAAAGTTAGCAGAAGGAAAGAAATCATAAAGATCAGATCAGAAATAAATGAAAAAAGAATGAAGGAAACAATAGCAAATATCAATAAAACTAAAAGCTGATTCTTTGAGAAGATACACAAAATTGATAAACCAATAGCCAGCCTCATCAAGAAAAAAAAGGAGAAGACTCAAATCAATAGAATTAGAAATGAAAAAGGAAAAGTAAAAACTGACACTGCAAAAATACAAATGATCATGAGAGATTATTACAAGTAAATATATTCCAATAAAATGGACCACCTGGAAGAAATGGACAAATTCTTAGAAAAGCACAACATTCTGAGACTGAACCAGGAATAAATAGAAAATGTAAACAGACCAATCACAAGCACTGAAATTGAAACTGTGATTAAAATTCTTCCAACAAACAAAAGTCCAGGGCCAGATGGCTTCACAGGTGAATTCTTTCAAACAGTTAGATAAGAGTTAAAACCCATCCTTCTCAAACTCTTCCAAAATATAACAGAGGGAGGAACACTCCCAAACTCATTCTACAAGTCACCATCACCCTGATACCAAAACCAGAAAAAATATGTCACAAAGAAAGAAACTTACAGGCCAATATCACTGAAGAACATAGATGCAAAAACCCTCAACAAAATACTAGCATACAGAATCCAACAGGACATTAAAAGGATCATACACCATGATCAAGTGGGGTTTATCCATGGAAGGCAAGGATTCTTTAATATATGCAAATCAATCAATGTGATACACCATAATAACAAATTGAAGAACAAGAACCATATGATCATCTAAATAGATGCAGAAAAAGCTTTCAACAAAATTCAACACCCATTTATGATAAAAACCCTGAAGAAAGTAGGCATAGAAGGAACTTACCGCAGCATAATTAAGGCCATATATGACAAAACTACAGCCAACATCATTCTCAATGGTGAAATATTGAAACCATTTCCACTAAGATCAGGAACAAGACAAGGTTTCCCACTCTCTCCACTATCATTCAACATAGCTTTGGAAGTTTTAGCCACAGCAATCAGAGAAGATAAATAAATATAAGGAATCCAAACTGGAAAAGAAGTAAAGCTGTCACTGTTTGCAGATGACATGATACTATACATAGAGAATCCTAAAGATGCTACCAGAAAACTACTAGAGCTAATCAATGAATTTGGTAAAGTAGCAGGATACAAAATTAATGCACAGAAGTCTCTTGCATTCCTACACACTAATGATGAAAAATCTGAAAGAGAAATTAAGGAAACACTCACATTTACCACTGCAACAAAAAGAATATAACACTTAGGAATAAACCTACCTAGGGAGACAAAAGACCTGTATGAAGAAAAGTATAAGACACTGATGAAAGAAGTTAAATATGATACAAACAGATGTAGAGATATACCATGTTCTTGGATTGGAAGAATCAACATTGTGAAAATGACTGTACTACCCAAAGCAATCTACAGATTCAATGCAATCCCTATCAAAATACCAATGGCAATTTTCACAGAACTATAACAAAAAAATTCACAATTTGTATGGAAACACAAAAGACCGTGAATAGTCAAAGCAATCTTGAGAAAGAAAAATGGAGCTGGAGAAATCAGGCTCCCAGACTTCAGACTATACTTCAAAGCTACAGTAATCAAGACAGTATGATACTGGCACAAAAACAGAAACATAGCTCAATGGAACAGGAGAGAAAGCACAGAGATAAACCCATGGGCATATGGTCACCTTATTTTTGATAAAGTAGGCAAGAATATACAATGGAGAAAAGACAGTCTCTTCAATATGTTGTCCTGGGAAAACTGGACAGCTACTTGTAAAAGAATGAAATTAGAATACTCCCTAACACGATACACAAAAATAAACTCAAAATGGATTAAAGACCTAAATGTAAGGCTAGACACTATAAAACTCTTAGAGGAAAACATAGGCAGAACACTCTATGACATAAATCACAGCAAGATCCTTTTTGACCTAACTCCTAGAGAAGTGGAAATAAAAAGAAAAATAAACAAGTGGGACCTAATGAAACTTAAAAGATTTTATACAGCAAAGGAAACTCTAAACAAGACAAAAAGACAACTCCCAGAATGAGAGAAAATATTTGCAAATGAAGCAGCTGACCAAGGATTAATCTTCAAAATTTACAAGCAGCTCATGTAGTTCAATTTCATAAAAACAACTAACCCAATCCAAAAATGGGAACAAGACCTAAATAGACATTTCTCCAAAGAAGATATACAGATTGCCAGCAAACACATGAAAGAATGCTCAACATGATTAATCATTAGAGAAATGAAAATCAAAACTACAATGAGGTATCTCCTTACACCAGTCAGAATGGCCATCATCAGAAAATCTACAAATAATAAATGCTGGAGAGGGTGTGGAGAAAGGGAACCCTCTTGCACTGTGGGCAGGAATGTAAACTGATACAGCCACTATGGAGAACAGTATGGAGGTTCCTAAAAAAACTAAATATAGCACTACCATATGACCCAGCAATCCCACTACTGGGCATATACCCTGAAAAAAAAACATAATTCAAAAAGTGTCATGTACCACAGTGTTCACTGCAGCTCTATTTACAATAGGCAGGATGTGGAAGCAACCTAAGTGTCCATCAACAGATGAATGGATAAAGAAGATGTGACACATATATACAATGGAATATTACTCAGCCATATAAAGAAATGAAATTGAATTATTTGTAGTGAGGTGGATGGACCTAGAGCCTGTCATACAGATTGAAGTAAGTCAGAAAGAGAAAAACAAATACTGTATGCTAACACATGTAAATGGAATCTTAAAAAAAAGTTCATGAAGAAACTAGGGGCAGGACGGGAATAAAGATGTAGACCTAGTGCAGAATGGACTTGAGGACATGGGGAGGGGGAAGGATAAGCTGAGACAAAGTGAGAGAGTAACATGGACATATATACACTACCAAACGTAAAATTGATAGCTAGTGGGAAGCAGCCACATTGCACAGGGAGATCAGTTTGGGGCTTTGTGACCAACTAGAGGGGTGGAATAAGGTGTGTGGGAGGGAGGGAGATGCTAGAGGGAAGAGATCTGCAGATATATGTGTATATATAGCTGATTCACTCTGTTATAAAGCAGAAACTAACACACCATTGTAAAACAATTATACTCCAATAAAGATATTAAAAAATATAAAAATGTTTTAAAATTTTAAATAAATAAATATTGTAATGAAAATATCAAACTGGACTGACTCCAGAGCCCTTGCTCTTAACTATTTTGTTCAGGTCTATTTACATTTTAGTGATAACAACAATAGTAACATCAAGACTAATAGTTGTGGAAATAGGAATAGCTAACATTTGTTGAAACCTTACTGTCTATTGGGCCTTTTTCTAAACACTTTACCTAAAACCTTTACCTTAATTTATATCAAATCACCTTGCTGTACATCTGAAACACTGTATATCAGCTATACTCAATATAAATAAATAAATAAATAGAAAACATCTTATCCTATCTGGAGGATCCTGATTAACACATTCACTCGCACACACAGACACATCACAACAACACACACATACACACATTTGGGATTCTTATGTTTCCACACTTAATGAATGATCCATTCTTTTTATTTTAATAATAGTTTTTTGGGTTTTTTTTTTTGTTTGTTTTTTGTTTTGCAGTATGTGGGCCTCTCACTTTTGTGGCCTCTCCCATTGCGGAGCACAGGCTCCGGATGCACAGGCTCACTGGCCGTGGCTCACGGGCCCCCAGCCGCTCCGTGGCACGTGGGAACTTCCTGGACCAGGGCACAAACACATGTCCCCTGCATCGGCAGGCGGACTGTCAACGATTGTGCCACCAGGGAAGCCCAATAATAGTTTTTAATGGCTTTTAATGTGTGGCACCTAACAAAGTGGCAGTCAATAAATATTCTAGATTGAAAATTGCAACAGAAGAGCAAGCATAATTCAGTTAGACTAGAATATCTTCAGTGACCCTATGGACTGTGTGTTTGTGGCACTCATCACATACTCTTTCCTCTTAATATTTGTATTGATTCTTAAAATATACAGATAGAATATGCTATATTAACTTATTCAATGGAAAATTTTTAACTTGATCCAACATAGTTCCTGTTTTAGTTTTAGTTGTTGCTGTCTTGTATAAATTTTCATTTTGCAAAAGACACTGGCAATGTGTGCTTCTTTCACACACATTTTCCCACCTATGGGATTTTAGTAAAAGCCATGATATTTGCTTATCTAATAACTGAAAAAAATGCTGTTTTACTTCAGTTTTGGTTTTTAATAATTCCATTAAGGTTGAGCTATTTTTTTAAAAGAAGTCTGAGTCTGAGTCATTTTACTTGCTTTTCTATGAACTATCTGTTTACATACTTGCCAATTGTAAAAATCACATTGTTGGTCTGTTCTTTATTAATTTTTACAATCTCATCACATATTGAAGAAATAAATTATTTGCTATATAAGAGGAATTATACTTAATGAGATTCACTTAAGTATTTTGACTTTCATATGTTTTATCATATGCAGAAAAGTAGGATGGGTTTTCAGGATGATTGGTTCATGGATATTATTAAGCACAGGATAGAAGTTGTCAAAATTTGCATCGTGGAAAGTCTTATCAATTTAAATTAACTCCAGCAACTTGCATGCATTTTTTAATATACCACAATATTTTCCATGCCCTAACTTTTAATATTAAAAATATTTGGCGGGCTTCCCTGTTGGTGCAGTGGTTGAGAATCTGCCTGCTAATGCAGGGGACACGGGTTCGAGCCCTGGTCTGGGAGGATCCCACATGCCACGGAGCAACTGGGCCCGTGAGCCACAATTACTGAGTCTGTGCGTCTGGAGCCTGTGCTCTGCAACAAGAGAGGCTGCGATAGTGAGAGGCCCGCACACCGTGATGAAGAGTGGCCCCCACTTGCTGCAACTAGAGAAAGCCCTTGCACACAAATAAATATCCAACACAGCCATAAATAAATAAATAAATAATAAAAATAAAGGGATTCCTTACAAAAATATATTTGGCAATTTAACAGTGTACTATTATAATAAAGAATAGGAAGAAAGCATACAGATCATTGGAGAACAATTCAATGCAACAGAAGCAAATAGGATGAATAGAGGGTTGTGACCTGCAGAAGCCTTAGAAGTCCCTGTGAAACCTGTAAAAATATAACCATATCTTGGGAGGAATACATTTAAACTGTCAGGTAAAAGTAATTAGGGAATTTCTGGTTCTAGAAATGGATAAGCAAAACCATGACTGTACAGATAAATATGTTGAGATTGTGGATCAATGAGGAGTCAAGTCTGACATTTGTTAAATATATTGATGAATAACATTGAATTCTGATGACATTGAATATATTAATGTTTTAAGCAAGAGGAGGTCGTTGGGGATTCTTGGATCAGCAATGAGAAAGGTGATTAAAGAGATATTTCCAAAATTATGTATGTAATTTGCATTGAAAGAGAGTGAAAAAGAAACAGAGACCCCAGACAATGATCAATAAAGTGTGACAATGTAATGATTCTTTCTGCTTAAAGGAACCATTAAGGTTCAAGTGGCCTCATAATAAACATACAAAACAATAAGATGGATTCTTATTGAGACCAAGTCTTAGAGCCATCAAAAAAGATCACATCTTTAGATTATCACTGTATAATTATATTTTCCAATAAAAAGCAAGGGTTACTCTAATAGTACACTTATAGAAGAGAAAGTACTAAATATATATTTTCAGCCTTTGATTATTCCAATGTTTAATTTTAAGTGAACGATACTTGTTAAAATTTAATACCCAAACTTAGATTTTGTACCTTTATGCTGGTTTGTTTTTGCGGATGAAGAAATTTTTTTACAAAACTTTACAATGCAGATTTTGAGAAGTATGATTTTCCAATCTAATTTTGTCTCTGCAACATCCGATCCGCAGTGAGATTTTAGGACAATTTTAGTAACCTCTTTTTCTTTCAAAGATGAAATATTCAGTCACCTAGAACATTAAAGGAAACCACAGTGCTCTCTCTCTAATGAGAAGTAGAAATTCAACCACATTGGTCAGAAATAGCTAAATGAACAGGTTCCCTTTTCTTTACTAAAGAAGCTGTGACTGACACTAACTCCTCTTGCCTTAATACAAAATCATGGAGTTGTGATTTCCAGGGATTCTCAATTTGCTGTCTCATTAATTCTCATTTTTATTTGATGGGTTCCTAGGCACTAGTGTCTCTGCTCCTTTCAAGAATACTCCTCTCTCTTTGGTTTGCCAGTAATATTAGCCACTCAAACCTTTATGCCACATGAGCATTGATGAATGCTCATGGAAATAAATCACTTCATTAGACTTGTAGCAACTGGATACTCAACATCAATTTTCTCTTTGTGAGAAAACTAATGGGTTTGGTAACGAAGTGGCTGAGAAGCAATGGAACAAGATTTGCAGTTTATTTTTCTCATTCGACCCAGTGATTTCCCTTAAATTATGTTTCACAATATTGAGAGATAGTGTTTAATATAAAATTGACTTTATCATAACATTGTATGTGTACTCAGAGTCAAAGTTCTATTGATAATGTAATATTTTTTGATGTGTACTGTATATTTGAGAAAAAATGTAATAAGATTTCCTTATTTCTAGATAATAACACTTCATAAACTTGAATCAATAAATACTACAGATTCATCATACATTATTTAAAATTGAGCAGTTGTAGGCAATAAGCTTGATATCAAATAAGATCAAAGAACTTTTATAAAATCCTGGAGTGGTAGATTGTTTGCTAACCATAAAACACATTTTCTCTTCATTCTCTCGTAGTTAGGAGGAATAATATGGTTAAGTTCTGGCCAATGAGATGGGAAGTGATGCACAGCAATAAACTTCCCACAGACTCCCATCCATGTCCCCCATTCCTTCCATCATGACCTTGGGAGCCAGGGTTTAAAGCTGGTGGATCGAAAAATATAGAAAGAACTCGTCTTTAATCACCACTTAGAGTTGACCTGCCTACCAATGAAGAGTATTCATTTTGAACTTTCCATAAGCAAAAGTTTGCATTGTCTTGAACGACTGCAGTTTTGCAATTTATATGTTAAGACAGTGAGTTTAATCTAAATTAAAATACTTAGGAAGGGGAGTTGGAAAACACCTAAGAAAGGAGGAAAACTTCAGTAGTTACTAAGATTACATTTTCCATCAGCCTGGAAAATAGGTGACTCTCAAAATGGAAGTTGAGTTTTAGAAATAAAATAAAGTGTTACTTATTGCACATATGAGTTTAAGTACACAGATTTATTGAATTCCATTTTCTAGAGCATGTACTTCCTTACTATTGAGAGTTTTCCTCTGTGGTCAATATCTCAGAATGAAGCAAAGAAAGGGAAGAAAGAGAAAAGAATGTAGGAAAGAAGGAGAGAAAGTAGGAAGGAAGAAAGGGGAAGAAGGAAGAAGGGAGGTGGTAAGGAGGAAGAAAAATTATGGTGAAATTGAGGAAAAATAGAGCTTCATATTTCTCTTCCATTCTTTTTATTGTGATTTATCAGACACCTATACCTATATAGGAAGATAAATTAATTAAGGGATATATCCCTTCATTTATTAAATAAATTTTAATACAAAATTTAAAATTTATATTTTCATGCCACTATATATGATATCAGAACTTGAGAGTTTCAGTTGAAGTGACAAGCAGCAAACCCTTCATTACGTTAGACATATAAACACCAAAGTTTCAGGTAAAGATGGCAGAGTAGACAAATATATCTGTTCTCAAATTCTTTGGGATCCCAAGAAAAAGAGTATATAGGGATCTACATTTTTTAAGGCATATTGTTACAAGGACATGAAACATTTGAAAGGGGAAAAAAAACACTCAAGAGGATTTGAACTTAGAAAACAGAGGGAAGGTTAGTAAAGACAGGGCTGGCTTTGTGTGTGGACAACCAGTGCAATCACAAAAGTCCCCACACATAGATATGTCCTGCAGTCAGTTTAATGGGCTGCTGTCACTATCTTGACATTTTTAATGATTTTCAGACAAGGATTCCCACTTCATTTTGTATTGTGACTTGAAAACTGTGAAACTGGACTTAAGCATATGATTTGACAAATCTAAGAAAATTCAATTGTAAGCCAAAAGTATGGGAAAATATGAACCAAATAAATGTATGTAGCAAACCCTCAAGTGTCTGAGGTATTAGGGTCAACAGGGCTAAAAGGTTGGTGGTTTGTGGAGTTCTAAAATAATGAAATATGTAGGAAATCTGTTAAAGAAGCAGCCAGACCTATCTCCCACTCAATGCAGACAGCCACTCCAGTAGATACTTCTTCCTAACCTAGCAAATGACTGTAGTTTTATTTTCTGGAGAGTAAGGAAACAGAAGGTCTCTAGACTAAGAAAATTAGCAAGATGGTAGATAGAAGTTAAAAGTATCAAGACTGAAAGTGTGTGCCAGTTTATAATTCATTGCCTTGAGTGCTGAATCCATACTTCATGATCTGTGATAATGGAGCTGAACTCTATTAATATTTTTCCTTTGCAGCAGGCACAATTTTAGACTTATCAGTAGGAAGACATTGCAGGGACACTGGAGGAGAGAGGACTTATTTTTTTGGTCCTGATATGCTTCCATTTGCTTCATTTTTTCTCTTACAATTGTCAGCAGCTCTCATCAGGCAGAAACACAGTGATGCTCATGGCTAATCAAGTTTCAGCAGCACCACTGTGAATAGCTTTCCAGTAAGTTTCAGCAGTGTCTCCTCAGGTGGATTCCAACTGAGTTCATTGTCGTGGGGCCCAGAGGTCATTTTCACTACTTCACCCTTCTGTACCTTAAAGGGGTGTTACTTCTTTGACTCTCCAGGCCTCAGTTTCTTGCTCATCTGTACCCAGAAGAGATGTAAACTAACATACCAGTCCTGGCTGTGGTTCCCTTGCCCACCAGCCTCAGCACCTACATCCAAGAGGTGTGTTTTCTGTTTGCCCAGCAACTGTGAACTAGCTTTGGCCTAGACCAAACCAAATACACCATTATCCTGTAGGGTTGCAAGCACATCTTCTCCAATGAGATCTGAACTTCAGCCTTGACAATGGGGCCTCCCTTCCACGATGTTCCTTTCTTTGGGATTCTCTCTCTGCCAGAGGATATTCTTTAGAATTTTCTTTACCCTTTACAGTTAATAATTCTTTGTATATCACATTCTCTGTTCAAATTACTATGTGATTTCTGTCTCCTAATTAGACTCTTATTGAAACAGCAGGATGAAGTATCTAATTAAGTATTTTATTTTCTGAGCTATCCAGAGTTCTACACGATTCTGCAATTGCAAGGAAACATATCTTTTCTCTAAGGTAGGAAATTTCCATATTCTCCATGGGGATATCTAATGAGCCCAAAAGACACAAAAAGCTTAATAGCTAAGTTTCCCCAAATAAATAGGCCAACCACATCGCAGGAGACAAGTTAAAGCCAAGAGCCCAAAGTTTAAAGTTAGCTCTTCAGTCTCCACTTTAAATACAAGCAGACAACAAAGGATTACCAGACATCTGAGGGAAACCTCTAATAGGAAGAGAATAAATCAAGGAAAAACCAATTTGAATGAAATAAAAATTATGTAAAGAGTAGAAAAGCTTAAAAAAAAACTAGCGCTAATAATATTAGGGAGTTAAAAGATATTATACTGCAACCATGAAACAAAATTTATCTAAAAGATAAAAAGACACTCTGGTAATTGCACTATAGGAAATTAAGGCAAGGATGGCAAAATTAATAAATGCAATAAGTATATTGGAATATGAAATTGTAGAAATCTCCTTGCAAGAGAGCAAAATGACAAAAGTAAAAAAAAATAAAGAGAGATGATATGATAATCAGAGGTCTGTTTCAGGAAACCTACATCTGAAAAAGAGAATAGAGAAAACAGCATAATATGATGCATAAAATAAAGCAAAATGTCCCCAAATATTATACAAGAACATAATTTGACCTGCTTAGCACAATGTTTAGAAGTAGAACCACATCAAGTCACATGAAATTCCAGAGCATTGTGGACAGAGAAAAAAATTCAATAAAATTTGAGGGAAATAATATTAGTCATATAAAAATAAGGGAACACAGTGACTTCAGATTTCCCATTGTTAACATTGGAAGCCAAAAGCAACGGGTTAATACCTTCAAAATGTTAATCAAAATTATTTTCAACCTTGAATATTATTCAAAACTAAACAGTTAAGAGTCAGGAAAAAATAAACAATTTTTATTTAATATTCTGAGATATTTATCTTCATTTGCCATTTTTTAGATGGTTCTGTCAAATGTTCTTCACTAAAACAAAGGAGCTAAAGAGGGAAGGATACATACCTTAGGATACATAAACTAGAGATCTGCTGGGAATCCCCAGGAACTTGTTGATAGAAATCTCAATATGACAACTGCAACTAACAAAGAGGGCAACCAGTCCAGACCAGGTGGCCCCAATTCTAGGAGACATTTTTGGAAAGATGAAACTGATGGAATACCTGATGGACCGCCATGTTTTTAGAAGAGATTTAGACCTGAATGAGTATAGTAGAAAGTGTACATTGAAAACTCAGCAAATAAACCAACACCAGCAACAAAAAGAGCAACCAGGAATTACAGGACTAAGAAGAAAAAAATTAGTAAAAATTAAAAGTAACTTAACAGTTTGCCTCATAGTTAGGTATGCATCACATTTGCATTATTTTCATAGATCTAACCAAAATTACCATGTAACTGAATTGGGATGATGAGAGCATTTAAGTAGGTGATAAGAAGGGAAACAAAGACAGTTAATTCTTCATCTTCTATGTTTGGAAATCAGTAATGTTTAACCCTAAAACGTCAAAATATAATCACATAATTTAGCCTTAAAGAGGTAAATTAAAAAATAGTGAGCTAACTGAAAGAAAACTTTAGTAGAGAAAAAAATAAGGAGTGGGTGGTAGAAATAGCTCTTTTTCATAAGAAATCTCATGGAATTATTTTTCTCTTTAAATTGTATGCATATATAACTGCCATTACAGACAGTTTAAAAATATTAATGTCACTATTTCAGTGGGTTAAATTTGAAATACATTATCCAAACCACCTTTTAGTTTGTTTCACATTTTTCATAAATTATATAACAGCAGTTTGGATAAATGAAAGTGATTATGCTGATGAACTAACTTGAAGTATCATATAAAATCATAAGAGAAAAATACAATGTGTGGTATAGGAACACTTTTGCTCTATAGTCTAAACGCATCTTCTCTGCAATTCAAATACAGCTTGGCCATCATTCAGCCAGAACATTAGGCTCCTTAAAATGTTACCTGTAATGATAGGAAAATACCTCTTTACCTATTCCTCCCTATAACGTATTCACCTTTAAAAGAGTTTTCCTTTTCATGGGGGCTTCCCTGGTGGAGCAGTGGTTGAGAGTCTGCCTGCCTATGCAGAAGACACGGGTTCGTGCCCCGGTCCAGGAAGATCCCACATGCTGCAAAGTGGCTGGGCCCAGGAGCCATGGCCGCTGAGCCTACGCGTCCGGAGCCTGTGGTCCACAAAAGAGTTTTACTTTTTGTAACAAACATGTCCTTCATTTTATTATTAGTGAACTCTAACTTCTCGATAAAACAACATGCTGTCTTCAAGGGGTATTCTTTTCAATAAGGATTGCATTTCTTAAGTGCTTTAGTTTGAATCAAATGTGGATGGTGTTTCATAAACTGGAACCATAAAGATTCCTAAAGAGTTAAACTTAATGTGTTTTCACCCCCATTATACAAGTTAGTAAATAATAATTCTGTGGCAGATTAATGGGCATGGTAGATACACCAACACACCATTTAGTGAATCTCTGAAATCACTGATCTAGTGTTCTACTTAGAGATTGTCTCTAACCTATTGCTATTCATGTCTTAGAGTTTTTTTTTTTTTTTTTTTTTTTTTTTTTTTTTTTTTTTTGCGGTACGCGGGCCTCTCACTGTTGTGGCCTCTCCCGTTGCGGAGCACAGTCTCCGGATGCACAGACTCAGCGGCCATTGCTCACGGGCCCAGCCACTCCGCACATGTGGGATCTTCCCGGACCGGGGCACGAACCCATATCCCCTGCATCGGCAGGCGGACTCTCAACCATTGGGCCACCAGGGAAGCCCCATGTCTTAGAGTTTCTATGTTGTCTGTTATGAATTAGTAGAATATAGTTAAAAAATGTATTTTTTTTCCGTTTTTTTTGAATTTTTTTTATTTTTTATTTTTTTGCTTTATAACAAATTTAATCAGTTATACATATACATATGTTCCCATATCCCCTCCCTTTTGCGTCTCCCTCCACCCTCCCTATCCCACCCCTCCAGGCGGTCACAAAGCACCCAGCTGATCTCCCTGTGCTATGCAGCTGCTTCCCACTAGCTATCTACCTTACGTTTGGTAGTGTATATATGTCCATGCCGCTCTTTCACTTTGTCACAGCTTACCCTTCCCCCTCCCCATATCCTCAAGTCCATTCTCTAGTTGGTCTGTGTCTTTATTCCTGTCTTACCCCTATGTTCTTCATGACAAAAAAATGTATTTTTATATTTTATTTTTTTGGGGGAGACAATTACCAGAGGTGATAATATAAACATTAGGGACATAAGTGCTGAACTTGGTAAAATAATATTTGATGCTGTATTTCATCTATTTTACTTTTCTTTAAAAAATAACAACAAAAGCTCTCTCAACATGTCACTCCAAATTTAAATTTGATTGTCGACTAAAATAAAAGTTGGACAGTTTTTAGCTAATGCAAATAGTGTTCCCACCCTCATTTCCCAGAGAAAGAAAAAAGAGAGGCAGTTTTACTGCTTTCACTTTAACATGTGTTACACTTAATCTGTGAAATGAACCTAGTTAAAGATGCCTGTAGGAAAACAGGAAATCAAAAGAGGCAGTTGTTGCAAATTGTTCTCTTCATAGCATTTCCTGAACCTCAACTTCTTTTTGTCTACTCCCATGGCAAGCTCTTTTACATCCCATTCCTGACTGCCAGTGCCTCCTTTCAAATTCAAAGTCGAGCAGGTGTGCAGTTTTAGCTCCACTCATAGTTCTACATTTTGATCCTGTCCCTAAACTCTGGACATATCTATTGTTTTGAAGTCCAATAAGGATATATTTTATATTCTCATTTTAATGTTTTCTGTCAATCTGTCCATTTATAACACCATTATATAGGTCCAAAGCATGAGCTTACTTAGCTGTCTACACACAAATTTGATGTATTTTAATGAAATTAACATATAATAAATAAAAATGTCCTTCAGAAAAACGTACTGATTTACCCACCAGCAGTTTATGAGTGCTCATTTCCTACACTCACAAGACACTGACAGCTATCATATTTTAAAATATTTCCAACATGACTGAGCAGACAGCTGAACCTCAACATTGTTCCAACTTGTAAAATTACACATTGAACCATTATATTATTAGCTTTGATTCAATAGAGGCTAATATAATATAAAGTAAGGGTAGGGAAACTAAATCCCAGAAGCAGAACATCAAGTACTAATGGTCTGGAAAGGTTTCTGAGGAAGGTATTAGAATGTACACATTATGAAAGTTAAGATATGTCCACCTTTGGGACTTTATTTTTTAAAACATAGCTACTTTTGAAATAGTCCTTCTGAGAAAGTTGTTATGAATGTGGCTAGAAAAGATGCAATGCTGGAATGTAGGGAACAGCCTACTATTCCCTGGAAACAACTGTTTATTTCCTTACTGGTTCCACTATCAGGACTACAAATATGCTTATATTATCATTTGGGAGATGTGTTCACTTCATATCCTGACTGAAAATGTCATGACTTGCTTTTTATTATGTTGAAGAAAATATGGGAGTAGTTTCCTCAAGTCATGTTTGTCTATTTTTTTTTTTTTTAATTCAAAAGAACAGGTCTCTCACCTTTGGTATTTAAAGCCTTTCTTTTTTATCAGTCCATGGTTTATTTTCTTCTCATACCACACATCTTTTTGTTTTTCTATAATGTTTCATTCAGGTTCTTTTTTTCTTTCCTATTTTACTCATTTTCTTCTTCAACCCTCTTATTGATCCTCAGACATTCTCAAAGGTAAATGATCTGAAATATAAAACTTCTTGGCAGCAGAGACAGCATTTTTAAAATCTACAAGAGCAGTATTTTAAATTTTAGAAGTCTTTCCCCCCTTTCTTTTGGAGTAACAGTAAATCTGGTTGATGTCAGTTTTAGACTTCGAGCATTAAAGGGACTAGAAGACTGCATTCATTAAGTAACTTTTGATGAGAATGGAGTTTTCTTATATCCATTTACACAATGGATAAAATGTACTCAAACAGCAGAAAGTAAATATTATTCTCTAGAGGAAATAAATTATTTAGGGTGGAAGAACATGTAAAAATATTGGAGCAAAATTAGTTTAAAAAAAAGAGGAGGAGTGGCGAAAGAGAGAGAGAGAGAAAATTATGATACATTCAGATCACAGACTGAGTCTAGGATAGATTTTGATTCTTGGAAATTCTCTTTAATTCTTTAAGCTTTAATATTTCAATCTATAGATCTAAGGAGTAAGAGTTGTTAATTAGCAAAATTTCCTCCAATTCAAGAAATCTATAATTTCAAGAACTAATTGTAGCAAAACTTGTGTAGATATTGACTCATTACTTGGAGTGAAGAAAACTGTTAATTCTCTTTTCTTACAGGAATGCATTATGTTAGTGTTAAAAGTAAAATAAAACCAAAAAAAACATTTAAATTTATCTTTAATACTACAGGTTCTCTGTTAACTTACAGGCACATTCAGGGAAATATGGGAGACCTCCAAGAATTCATTAGTAAAAAGAAAAGACAGAATACACCTCAAGGTACTAATATATTTTGAAACAATAGTGAGTACCATAAAGTCTAAATAATATTTGTTTGATTTATGTTTCAGGTGCCTTTTGTCAAAAAACTCATTAAATGTTTGGAAACCACTTTTAGTTGAAAAAAATGATAGTGGGATAATTTAAGCAGGTAAGTACTTCTAGTTCCTTGAAAAATGCCTGAATGTAAAGATGTATCTAATATGAAACAGATTCAAATGTTAATTTTATAGACTGGTATGGAAATGAAGAACAAATGTTGATTTATGTATATAATTTATGACATTTATAATTCAAAATATTTCATGTTAATTTGGACTCTTAAAACATTGAAAAGTCTCACAGGAAATGTAAACTTATTGTTCTATACCCAAACTTCATAGACCTACAGCTCTCACTTAAGCAACAATCTTTAAGCCAACCTTACTTAAACTGATACTCCATTAGTATTATATTGTGCTGCTGTTTTAAAGTGTAATATTTGCTGAATTAAACTGTAGACATTGTCTCTGAGATACAAATGTGACCTCTGAAATCTTAAGCAACTTGCTTGAGGTCATGCAGCTAGTACATCATCCAAGGAAGAATATAAACACAGCCATCTTTCCCCAGAATCCAAGCTCTTAACCACTGTGTGGCACTGCCACTGATGCATCCATGCAAGAAATGAAGCTTCAAAATTTTCTGCCTGTATAACTCAATAGCAAAGTTTTGTTTGATCATGGCTGATTTTATAAAAACTAAATATGCATTAGGTGAAAGATAATTCATTTTATGAAAGAAAACTCAAAAGCTCAGAAAATATGGCAGGCATGCTAAGGATCATCTAAACCAGAAGATAATAATCAAGTATATTTGCTCTTTTCTTTTTTCAGGTAAAGTTTAAAATGAACCAAATTTTAAATTAAATAATGTAAGAATGAGTCTGGATAAGTGATATTCATAATGGTCCAGTGTTTACCCCATGGCTGAAGACTTAACTCTGACTCCTACAAATGGTGTTGTCGTTGTGTCCTTTGAGAAACAGAAATCCAAAGGGTAATTTTGTTCTTCAGTTTAGAGTAGGAAGGCAGTGGAATGAGGGATTCAAAATACAAGAGATGAAAAGAATAATTGGTGACAGAATTTCCCAGAGCATGCATTAACATCCAGAACCCAGGCTTCTGGATTATGTTTTTAAAGGACTACAACCAGGGAAGGAGAGAAGAAAGAGTGTGAAGTGGTGAGTTAAAGGGGGGCAATTCTGAACTGTGGGCACTTGATGTGGGTGACTATGTTTGATTAGTTAAAGCAACGTCTTTCATTCTGTGAAATTGTCATGACAGTGTCTTGAGTAATCCTTTATAAATGAAGAAAATCCTCTCAATGAATATTTAATATTTCTCTTAAAAAATGCAAAATCCTTCTGATATACCTTGTTATGATTAAACCAAAAAGTAAGAACCAACAAAAAAAGAAATATCAAATTTCCCTTTTATGGTTGCTTTAAAGAATTTGAGGGTGTGAGCTATCAAATAATAGATGTGCTGACATAGGTGTCACTTTGTTTCCATAATTATACTAAGAAGGTTAAGTTCTTCACTTTATTTGATAATTACCAGCAGTAGACATGACACAGTTATTAAAAAGTCAGAAAGGTTATACATTAAATCTGACATCCTTATGGAATACTAAGAGTATTTTCACCTTATTTTTAAAGTTCATTTTATCTTGTATAAAAAGTTTTTAAAATACACTGCTTAGTCATATTTTAAATGACAATAATGCATGTTCTACAACAGAATACAATCTTTCTCATTTTCCGTTGATCTAAGTATGAGAATATTTACATACAGTGTAAAGCAGTAAAGATCTGAACAGAGTGAAGTAAGTGTGCTTTCATCCTTGGTGCCTGCTATGTAATGGGCACAGTAGACACATATGATGTCACCCTTGGATAGTGGCCTTCATTAGAGGTCTAATAGAACTAGAATCTTGAAACTAAGGCTCTCAACTGCCAAAGCCACAATTGATTGTCCTGAGGACAGGCACAAGCCAGAGGTGACAAGCTATGGACTAAACACCATCATATCAGTGTTCTCTAAGGTTGTTGCTAGGAGAATATGGAGCTCATAATAAAGAGCACCAGAAAACGATCATTGGAAATTCTTTGTGTAAAGAACATAGGTAAGGTGAGATGGTGTGGTCTATCAGTGAACACAGTGCTAAAGAGCTTCCCTGGAACTTTGTGAAGTCTCTTCTTGTTCTGTACTTTGAGCCTGGGAACTGTGTTGATAGTACCAGTAGAGCCATGTATCTTCTTTTACATTCCATATCTGTTTCCTTGCACTAAATCCAAATAAGTTATACTAATGTGCCTATTCCTCTTGACCCTGAAAAATATAACCAGTTATACCAAAAATGTTTAAAATGCTAAATTAGTAGTCTGAAGATCGAACGTATAGCCTTTTCCTCTACTATTGATTGCATAAGGAGGTAGCATGAGGCATATCATTAAATCTCCTTTGACTCAATGTTTTTATGTATAAAATGGGACTAATAGTAAGTACATTCCTTACTTAACTCATAGATAATGATGCAAATAAAATGCTATAGGCAAAAGTTTCTTTTTTTTTAAATTGAGCATATTATAAAGATGTTAGTGGAACTATTTTATGGACCTAGAAAGGTCTAGAATTTCAAAGATCACAAATCAAGCGGTCTTCATTGTATAGACAGGAGGGTAGGTAGCTATCTTGTCTTCTACTTATAATGTGTGCGATTTGTTTACATGGCTATCTTTGCTTTTGAAAGACAAAACAAGTTATAAATTTTAAGAAAGAAAAAGTTCTCAATATAATTTCTAACCAGCTATATTTTTAAGCAAAATAATAAGAATCTACACATAAAACTTAGTCTTATAGTTTGGAATTAGGAACCCAAGAATATGTTATGGGTTTCATCAATAAATTTAGACTTTTGGTCATGTGCGGCCCTATAATTCTTAACAATGGCATCCTACTATCTCAGAGGGAAACTATCTCCATTCAGATGAAAAATGGGCATAATACAATTTGGATAAAAGTTTTTCCAATCTTAGAAGCTCTAGGGGTACTGGAACTTGTAGAACAGTATCTGTTCCTCCATGAAATCATTGACATGTTTATTGAGAAACCGTCATGGAATATGTTAATAATAATAGCTTATTTAAAACAAAGTTGTGATTTAGAGACATACAGTATATAATACATAATAAGAGTGAACACATTGACTCTTTGTGTGACAGGATCTTCTAAATGCTTTACATGTATTAACTCAATCTTCACAGAAACCCTGAGAGATAATGTATTAGTTTCCTGTTGCTGCTCTAACAAATTACCATGATTTTAATGGCCTAAAACCACACAAATTTATTCTCTTGTAGTACTAGAGGTGAGAAATTTTAAGTGAGTCATATGAGGTTAAAATCAAGATTTTAGCAAGACCAGCTCCTTCTGGAGGCTCCAGGAGAGAATCCCTTCCTTGTGTCTCCCAACTTCTAGAGGACACTGGCATTCCTTGGTTTCTAGCCACATCACCCTAATATCTGACTCCATTGTCACATCACCTTTTCCTCTTCTGTAGTCAAATCTCCCTCATAAGAATGCTTATGATTCATTGGACCTACCCAAATAATCCAGTATAATCTCCCATCTCAAGATTCTTAATCACATCTGCAAAGTCTCTTTTACCATTTAAGTAACATATTCAGAGGCTCTGGGAATTAAAACATCAACATATTTGGTGGAACATTATTCTGTCAAACACAGATGACTATAATTCTCCTCATTTTATAAATAAATGAGAAAACAGGTTTAGAAAGAGATCAAGTAACTTATGTAAGTTTATTCAACTAGGGAAATGGTACTGTCTGAAATCAAATATAGTTATGTCTCAACCTCTTGACCACTTTGCCATTCTGCCTGTAAGCTAACTGAAGGGGAATAAAGCCCTAAATGTGAATCCTTGGCTGATTCATTGTAACCTCATTCCTAGACAGGGATTCTATATCACAATACTGGGTCCAGCCTGAAATGGCCTCTCTGAGAATAGATAAGTTAGCTTAAATTTTCTCTCCGTCCTCATTAATGTGTACATCAATAGTCCCCAGACTCCTTTGGTGACTCAAATATCTCCCAAACTCAGGTGTCCTTGATAATATGGAGCAACCAAGCCAGACTTCTTGTGATGTTTTTAATACAGAGAGTCTATTTTTCTGTCCCTGTAATAGCAGAGCTGCATGTTCCCTGTTCTCCATGGTAGTGTTTCTAGATCTTTCATGTGTGCTCAAATCACCTGGTGATTTAGTATAAAAGTGGCTGCCTGACCCACAGCAGACCTGTGCGATCAGAATCTCCCAATGTGGAGTCCAGTTAGGGATGTTTGAACGTTTTTTTCTGATTATTCTGACACACACCTAACTATGAATGCCAGTTTAGGATTATGTCTTGATTCATAATCTAAAAGCATTGGTTCACCATTTTCTTTCCCCAAAGACATTTACCAACATTTTTGGAGACATTTTCTGTTGTCACAAATGAGGAGGTGCTACCGACGTCCAGTGGGTGGAGGCCAGGGGTATCACTAAACATCCTACAATGTGCCAAACAGCACGTTGACAACAAATAATTACCCAACCCAAAAGAAAGCTGTTCCAAAAGGATGTGAGGAGATGGTATCTCAATTTCTTTTAAGCTAAATCCAGTCTTCCTCTGTTCAATTATGTTTCTTCACATCAATAACTGCATTTGCCTTTGACTTTGAAGGAACAAAACAGGGAGAATAAAAGTTGAGAAACTTTCTACATGTTTAAGGCTGGGAGGTAGTAACATTTCTACATCATTATTTTCAACACATTTTGTAAAGAGTAATCCAATATTCACTGTCTCCCCCAAAAGCAAAAAGAACTCTAAGAAATTCTTGAACAATCCTTGCTTCTCTAATCATGGTTCACTGGCATTGACTAAATGGTTTCTTGTCTCTGTTATGATTAGCATCAGATCGAGTGAGCATTTACCAAATTTTATAGCCATTGGTCATTGACAGAATAGTTCATCTTGATTTTCTGTCTTGGTTCTGTCTATACCTTACAAGCTGTGTGTCCATGGGCAAATTAATTAATCTCCCCAATCCTCAGTTCCCTCATCTATAAAATGGGTGCCAATTTCATGAACTCCAATATCACACAGATTCTTCTATCTCTACATGACAAAAGAGACTGATGTGTGTATGGGACTCCGTTTCATGGGAAATTATTTTTATTGAGAACTTACTATGCACCCAAGCAATGTGTTTAACATTTTATATACAGTCTCTCCCCAACTCACACACTTTTTTTAAACAACAAATCTAAAGGAAGACAAAGTGTTTTTTTTTTATTATTATTCTAAAAAGGACTACACATTCTCTTGCTTTCTAAGAGGTGGGAGGACAAACCATAACCGTGAGAAAATAATTCTCTGAGCTGCTGACTTTCTGGTGATAGAAGGACAGGAGAAGACGTCCTTTGCCAGTTATACTGTTTAAAGTTGAGAAACTCTGTAAGGATTATTTTTATTTTGAACAGCAGAAAGTTTAAATAAGAAGAGTACATGTGTTAATTATATCATGCAACAAAAATGGTATTATTGATTTACAGAGTTTGGGACACTGGCAATACAACAGCCAACAGAACAGAAAAAGCCCATGCTTTCTGAGTGTTAATGTTCTTGTGGCAAAAGACAGATTTTATTTTGGAACAGAGATAGAAGTCACTTCAGAGTCTGGGAATATATGAAAACCCTGGGAAAGGCCTTGGACTTCACACTGAATATGGATTAGGCTGATTGAGACAATTTCTTCCAAATTACAAAGGTCTGGATTGCATAAATGTTCTGGGTTAGCTTTGAACTGTCCATATACTACAGATGAAGAAACTGAGATTTGGTGATTGTGGATTAAGAAATTTGCCCATAGACACACATTTATTGTTAGATTAAAGAATGCAATTTAATTTTGCTTGATCCTCAAGTGGGAATTCTAATCACCATCCTGTACCATATTCAGTTGTGATAAGGAGTAGAATGGAAGTTAAGTTGATTGCCTCAGTAGCACTTTGTTTATCAAAAGGTAGGCTGTGCTTAAGAAAACGTAGAGTGGTCGATAATTAGAAATGTCATATTAATTGAATAATATCTTTCATTGTGGGCTCCACTTACATGTTATTATCTTCTTAGTTGGTCTTATTCACGTATCATGTTTTAAATAAAAGAAAACAAAATGAATAATTTGCAAAAGTAATTATAATGCCCAGAGTTAAGTAGCATTGACCAAGTTGCAGGTCCTATTGTAGAAACTGCATATATATTTTTATGAATTTTCACAGGAACCCTGCAAAGCAGTATTAATAGTTTATTTTTTTTTTATCTGAGATAAATGGTATTTTCTCCAAATTTCTACAAATAGTAACAGAATTAAGATCCAAATCTAGGTCTATAGGTTGTGAAAGATAAGAACAGAAAGTTTTAGATTTTTAAATAGAAGTGTTTTATAATATTTTGTATATTTTAGTCAGTGTCACTATCTTCAATTCTTAGGCCCACAAACAAATAATGATAATAAAAATAGAATATTGTTAATAAAATTTACTAAAGAAAATGAATATTCAAGAAACTTAAATATCAACTTTACTTTTTTCAGATTATGGTGTTTATACTTCTAAAGTTATTAAAGCTTAACCTGCGCTGAGACTTTTGGGACAACTATGTTACTACGTTACTGCCTCTCCTTATTGTCCAAAGTAATCAACTGATGTTCAAGCATTGCTCATGACAGAAGTAAAATTCAAAAAGAGTAAAAGAAAAGTGATAGAATGTGCCTAGGTGTAGCCAAACAACCTGGGCACTTAACTTACCCAAAGATTACACCCTGCATGTGACCTTATTTTGATATTCGGCTAGAAATCATTTTATTTTTAGGCATATAATTAGTTGTTTTTGCTTTAACGGAGGTAATAATAAGTTACTGTTATGACTCTTATTTTTAATTACTTTAGTCGTATAGAAAATCTAGGTACCTGCAATATCTAACTAAAAAAAAAAAACAAGGCAGCAGCACAATTCATTCTTTGCAAAATGATGCCACAAGCAAAGCTATTAAAAATCCCTGTAACTCTGCACACTTCACCTGTTTATAAGGTAGACCATTAAAAGGCAATTTGCTACATGAGGGTTGAATTGCACGACAATATTTACAAATATGAGCAATTAAATTGAAAACTGCTTATTTTTGTTATATTACTCTGTCATATGACATTCAATCTATAAATATAAAACAAATTTTTAGGGTAAAGGGGCAATTCCCTGGAATGCAATTGAAAGCAAAATTTATGAATGGGAAAACAGACTTGTGGAAAATCATTACTTAAGAAAAATACTTTGCAATCAAAGTGGAAATTGTATTTATAATTTGCAGTGGACTTCAGTGAATTTCAAATACTCCCAGCATAAACATTTACATTTACATAAACATTTAGGAGTCATGTCTCTATGTTTTACACACTAGGATGTGAAGAAACACATAAAATAAAAACCACAGGAAATTTTTAAATGCATAATTTTACTAACAAACGTTCTTTGAGTCTGGCATATCCTCTTCAAAGTAAAAGACATATTTATCTCTTTATACTGGCACTATCATAATTATGATACATTGAACAAGTAAAATATTTTTGAGGAGAATAATACTTCCTGTTAAAAACTTTATCCCATTCTCCTCACCCCTGTCCCCCATCAAAGTAGTTTTTGCTTCACATTTTTAAAAAATACAAAATAATCCTCTTAATTATGATGGCTATGATCAAAACATGTTGTGAGGATGGAAACTGAGAGATCCTGGGGGTCGAATAGGAACATCTGGTCCCCAAAATCGCCATGACCTCATTTATACAGTATTCTCCACACATGTCAATCTACATGCAACTCCCTCTTTGCTCTGTCTTCTGCACAGACATTTCTTTAATATGTTGAAACAGCTGAGGTGTGTATTTCTCTATCTCCTCTTTGCAATTGAAGACAATCTCAAAATTATCCACTTTAAAAATCTTACCCCTTCCACTTTCTCCCACATGAGACCTGGTTAAGTGCCTCTTACTGCAAATTTTGTAATTTCCAGTATGATAGCTGTTATTACACTGAGTTATTAACATTTTTAATGTTCTGAATTAAAATTAAATGCCTTCTAAAATTAAAAAAAGACTCTTTGAAGTTGAAGATTATTTATTTTATATCAGAAACACTAGTAGCCTGTCACAATAGTTGACATTTTGAAGAAGCTTAGAAGTTTAGGATTAATAATAACATTTTTTTTTCTGCCATGAACGTTGTTGCATGGCCCATGCATTTGATAATATACAAATAGGTATATGTATAGATAGATACCTATTGTATATTATCAATTGCATAGGTAATATATATGCATATATATAAACACATAGCCATATATAGTTACATTCATATATATGTATATGAATGCATATGTGCTTGTGTATAAAATCATATGTGAATATATTTCTTCCAACTTGAATATTTACTTGTTCTTGTTAAATCAGGTTACCTAGCGTATCCTTGGTCTTTGTATGGCTTCCAAGTGACAGAAGAAATCAATGTTATGGTTGAAATTCATTTTTTAAATGTTAAATAATTTTTTTAAATGCACCATGACTGCACATAAAAATTGAGTACTCACCTAGATGAGCATTATATGAATTATCATTTTTGTGCTAATGAACAAATATATTCAGTAGGGTGAAATATGGGAGAAATTACCATTCACTATAAAATTAATGAAACAGAAAAAATTTCCCTTTGCAATCTGAAGTCTTTTTTAACTCAATGTAGATATTGATATTCAAGCTTTCAAGTGCAGCTCGCTCAGTCAAGTTTCAGCACGCTTATGTCACTGTTGCCCTCCAGAAATTGAAATTTTTTTTCCCTATGAATTTCATGTGAACACGAAAATGGAAAGAATGAATATGAGGGTTGATACAGTACCTCCGGAGGGTCCAAGCTTATCATTCTCACGATCAATTATTTTCAGATGCCTCATGAAGGTTAAATGTTTTCCAAAACTTCATTACAATTTGGATTTCAGAAAGCCTATCCTGGAAATAAATGTGTAAATCAGATCTTCTTAAACCCCATGGTAGAGGAGATCTCTGTTAATGCCCTGTGCCTCATGATTGTGGAAATTAAAGTTGTCTTACAGGTAGACTCAGAGGAGAAAATTATTATAGATATATTTGGTGAAGATTTTCCTATGCAAAAGAAAATAGTTAAGGTTTATTTGTTGTATTCTTTTCATGTGTGTGTGTGTGTGTGTGTGCATGTTCATGTGTGTGTATATGTGTGTCTCCTTGGGCCTCATTTTTAGGATTAATATTTTAGAAAAGACTGCATTTCATCTTCTGTTGGACACAAAATTAAAGCATAAGGGTAAAGGCATGATTAGTTTACTATACACAAACATTTGGATATTTGCACTAAAATGGCAATGAATATTACTGAGTATATAAGGCAGACTGAAGGCTAACCTGGTGTCAAAAAAAAAAATCTAGTTGCTGATAAAAATGGGTTGGTATTTCAGCATTGCTCCACAAATTCAGTCAAGGGTTTGGCTTGTTGCTTCTTCATCACATAGGTCATTATCCCCTTCTGCATCACTGAGAATGAATCTGGTCATGTTCTCATGTCAGCCCACAGCAAGGAAAAAAGAGAATGGGCTAACTTATTAATATTCTGTGCCTATTTTAAATGTGAGGGTTTGTTTCCCCTACATAATCAAGCAATTCTCAGATACCAGCTGAGTTTCTCACAATTCAACTCAATCCTCCTCCTACTGTCTACATGGCCATAGCATCAGATCCCACAGGACTATCCCCACGCCCTCAGAAACAATCACAAATCCAGGATGTCACCTGAGCTTCTGACCAGCTGGCTATAGACTGCCGATTTCTACAACCCCCTCTATGGGTTTGATTAATTTGCTAGAGCGCTCACAGAACTCAGAGAAACATTTCACTTACTACATTTTTGGTTTATTATAAAAGGATATAACTCAGAACAGCCACATGGAAGAGATGAATGGGGCAAAAGAAAGGATGAGGAGCTTCCATGCTGTCTCCAAGCAGGCCACTCTCCCAGCACCTCCACCTGCTCATCAACCCAAAAGCTCTCCAAACCTCATCCTTTTGGGTTTTTATGGAGACTTCATTACATAGGCACGACAGATTAAATCATTGGTCACTGGTCATTGATTCAACCTCCAGCCTCTCTGTTTTTGCTAGACGTTCAGGAGGATGGTGCTAAAAGTTCCAACTCTCTGATCCCTTGGTTTGTTCTCCTGGCAACCAACCCCCATCCCTGGGTGGGCTCAAAAGTCATCTCATTAACATGACAAGAGACACCTTTATTGCTCTCATCACTTAGGAAATTCTAAGGACTTTAGGAGCTCTGTGCCAGGAAAGGGGACAAAGACCAAATACATATTTCTTATTATAAATCACAGTATCATACTCATACATGATATTTTAATGCCAAGGCCTGGAAGTGAACATGTCATTTCTGTCCACCCCGAATTGGCCTGAATTTATTTATGTGACTGCTCATAACTGCAAGGAAAATTGTGAAATGTAGGCTCTGGCTATGTGCTGAGTTTAAACTCTGGTGGGAGACTCATCAATTAAAAGGAAGAAATAGAGAATGGATGCTGAGAGATAGGTAGGTGTATCTGTCTCTCTGATGTCTGGCAAAAGTTTTTAAATTCTCTGATTTTTTTTTTTAACTTTTAGTCTGTTCCCACTCAGAATGACTTAGAAGAGAGTAAAGAATATTACTATAAGTTGAATTCAAAATATTCTAATTTGCTTGTGCTATAGTCAGTAGTCTAAAACACTATGCTTCCAACTATGCTTATGTTGTCTTTTGTGAATTAAATCATAGAGAGCAGCCACAGTTAATTGTCTTTGTAAGAGTTACCAATTACAATGTTAGGCATATTTTCTAAAATGATCTTATACTTCCTATTGTTGACCTGAAATAAATGGGTTGCCAGATATTTCTTCAGCAAAGATGGGTTTATTCAGGATCAGTTGAGAATTGCAGTTCAGAGTCAACAACAATGGTGAGCCATAGGCAAGTTCCCACACAGCAAAGGAAAGAAAACATTTTTACAGAATGGCAAAAAAAAAAAAAAAAAAAAAGGGAGGGCTACAGTAAACAAAGAGTCCAAGGCTTTTCATTAGCTGAGTATTTGACAGGAAATAAGAGGAGTCTTTCTTCTTCCTGCTGGTTTCTGCTGTTGTGATGGGGCATAGGAGCTCCCCCTTCTGTCTTCCAAATCTATTTACTTGAGGTTTCTGTTTATTAATTTTATATTTCCTTCCTTTGATCAAGATCTTTCTCTGAAAGCATCTCTGATCAAGAGTCAGGTTTTCTAGTTTCAGTGGCTTTTTGTCCCTCAGTGCCAGGAAGGAACATTGTTGGATGTAATGTCCCATGTTGGAGGGAAAACGCACAAATTGGAAACCAGTTAAGGTCACATTCCAGTAACAAGGAGGGGTAGGAAGAAGAGCTCTCAGGCACTTTTTATCTGAAGTCCATATGTTATCAAGATCATAGACACTGGAGATCATCTGAAGCATTACATCATCATCAAAGGTTTAATGACAAACTTCCAACAAGCCTGGTCTGGATATCTCAAGAAAGCTGTCTCATCAGATGTCATCTGCTTTAATTCTGGAAAATCTTTATTTTCAGGTCATCAGATGTTATGTAGGTCCAGTCAGGGTTCCACACTTTCCTTAGGTGTGTTGTATGAATCCAAGAGTTTATTCCTTGGAACTTGGCAGAGCAAGGGTTGGTTAGCAGTACTTGAATGGGGCCTTTTCAGTGAAGTTTAAGAGAGTCTTTCTGGAGGTGTTTTTTTCCAGTAGATGAAATATCCAGATTACAAGGTGTGATGCTTAAGATCTTTGTCTCCCAAGAGCTCATGGTGAAAAGATTGCTCCACCAAAGCACAGTTATTTTTAATAGAAGCAATTAGGCCTTTGCAATATTGGAGCACTTCTCCCTTTATTAGCTGTGGATCAAAAAAAGCAGGAGCCAAGTACACTGGGCATCCAGCAACTCTCTCGAAGAATGAGTTTATGAGTTCCAAAAGGGATGATTCTGAGATTTAGAAGGATCAGTGACACTGCTTTTGGCCTAAGTATTTGGAAGGCTTCTACAACTTTTGCCAATTGAGTCTTAAAAATGTCCTTAGTGCATTTGACTAAACCAGAGAATTGAGGGTGGTAAGTACAGTGAAAGTGTTATAAAACTAACCAAATGGTGCAAACTTAAAGCACCTGGCTGTTAAAATGGGTTCCTCGATCATTGTGATGCTCTCGAGGGTTTCCCCAGGTAGGGATAATCTTTTCCTACAGGACTTTTGTCACAGAAGAGGCAATAGCTTGTCTTCCAGGGAAGGCTTTTGTCCAGTGTGAAAACATACAGACCATAACTAAAATATATTTATATCCATTAGACAGAAGAAGTTATGGGAAATCCAATTGCTTGAACTTGAAAGGTCCATTAGGCAGTTTAAAATGTCCAGGAACATTACAAACAGACTGCCTGGGTTGTATTTGGACAAGTGGGACAAGTGAGGTAAGCACTTTTTTTGTGGCCCTGTTAATGTTTCCCCACCAATATTGATTAATGAAGGCAATCGTTTTGTCAGTAGACCAATGGTTTAATGCACATACAGTGGTAAGGAGTCGGAATTTTAGAGTCTCTGGTAGGACCCTAAATGCTATTTTGTCCAAACCAGAGCTCATTTTGTTTCATCAAACCAATAACTGATGAATTTCCAATCTCAATTTTCCTCTTCTGAGGCCAATTGTTGGAGTTCTTTAGCCAGATTTCCTAAGTTATTGTTTGGGGAAATGTCCCTTTTGACTATGACAAAGATTTGACTGTTGTTGGTTCCTTTAAGGGCAGTATTCCTTGCAAAAATATCAAGATGATTTCCCTTAGCATCCAGAGTCAAGTTTAGAATACCTCAGAGTCTTAATTTAGCTAAAGCAGCAGGTTGCCTCCAATAATTGCTGAATAGAGGGGCCATTTTAAATTTTATTCCAGCCAGAAGTAAGGAAGCCACATTGCTTCCCTAACATTCCAAAATCATGAGCTGCTCTGAAAGCATATCTACTATCAGTAGCGTACTTGGGTAAAGTACAAACCCCTGTAAAAGTGTATAATTCAGCTCTTGGACTGAAGTCACCATAGGTGAAGGTATGACCTCGACAACATCAAAAGGGAGTCATAATAGCATACCCTGCACCATATTTACCACCATCACCATTTAAATATGAACCATCAGTGAACCATGAGACATCATCTTACCCAATGGAATTTTCTGTAGATCATCACAAGGAGTCAGATATTAAGCAGTCACAAGAGACGTTGTGGGTGATGGAGGGGAGGAAGTAGGGGAGAAAAGTAGAATGTAAAAGAGTTATGGGAGGGCTTCCCTGGTGGCACAGTGGTTAAGAATCTGCCTGCCAGTGCAGAGGACACATATTCAAGCCCTGGTCTGGGAAGATCCCACATGCCGTGGAGCAACTAAGCCCGTGTGCCACAACTACTGAGCCTGTGTGCCACAGCTGCTGAAGCCTGTGCACCTGGGGTCCATGTTCTGTAATGGGAGAAGCCACAGCAATAAGAAACCCACGCACTGCAATGAGGAGTGACCCCCACTCGCCACAACTAAAGAAAAGCCCACACGCACCAATGAAGACCCAATGCAGCCAAAAATAAAAATAAATGAAAAAATAAATTTAAAAAAAAATTAAAAAAGAGTTATAGGGGGAGCAGTTAACAAAATAAATTTGTATGAGGTGAGGTTAATGGCTGAGAAATGTTAAGTGTGATGAAAATTCAGGAGAGCTTATACTGCATGAGGTATAAAAATGGTTAAAGGGGACCCCATAAAGATTTTCTCAGTGGTCTTAACTAAAAGGGCAGTGGCTGCAATGGCTTTAAGTCAAGGGGTGTATCCCTGTGCCACAGTATCCAGTTGCTGGCTATAACACCCTATGGGTTGATACCGGTCTTCCTGTTTTTTCAGAGAGTACCCCAAGGATATTCCTTTCCTTGATAACAAAATAATAGCACCTGCTAAAAATTTTACATGAGAGAAGACACTGCACAAAGGTGGATAATGAGAAAGGGTGGTCCTAAAACACCCAGCAAATACCTTTACAAACACCACATCACAAATTGGACCATAGGTCAGTTCCTGAACCAAGCTTGACAAACGGTGACCTTACATCTCAGTTTTCCCCAAAGTGTTGTTAGCTGTTACTCTGTCATAATTAGATAGTGCCCCCTTTCAATCTTAAAATTGTCACAGTTTGGATAATAAATTGTATTTCTATTCTATCCAAAGTCAATCTGGTCAAATCCTGAAATTTAGAATGGGATCAGCTTTTGTTGGAGCATATGTGCATGATGAACAAAAGGGGAATTTCTGAATGAAATAAGGTTCTTTATAAAAGATAAAGAAAATGGATATCTTACCAATGGACATTGGTAAGAAATCACCAATGTCCTTCAAGGGATCTTTTCCTGATGTGGTGGGCTGAATTGTTTCCCCTCTAAATTGATATGTTGGCGCTCTAACCCTCAATGTGACTTGGAGGTAACAGTAGTTAAGTGAGGTCATGAGGAAGGGACCTTAATCCAATAAGACTGGTGTCATAAGAAAAGGAAGAGACAACAGAAATCCCTCTCTTTCTGTGCACACAGAGAATAAGCCATGTGAGGATGCAATGAGAAGGTGGCTGTCTACAAATCAGGTGAAGAACTCCCACCAGAAACTAACCCTGAAGCCATCTTGATCTTAAACTTCCATCCTCCAGAGTCATAAGAAAGTAACTTTGTGTTATTTAGGTCACCCACTGTGTAGTATTTTTTTATGGCAGCCTGAGAGAATGATTATACCTGTTATATATATTTTTATTTTGTAAGGATATGGGAGCTTACCTCTGATGCTGGGTACTTTCAATTGTGGGTGCTTAAGGGGAACATGGGCTCTGATTTTCTATTTTTTTCCACTCCATCTGCCTCTGCATTTAGGACTTCCCTAATTATGGAGATAATCCCTCAACTCTTTGGATGAAGAGTCTTAATGTACAACTACCCCACAGCCCTCAAGCTTTTAAAATGCCATATGCTATGTGTATATTCTTGGATAATTGTGACCCATTTTACTAGAGTTCCCCTACACCCCACTTATGTGTTGACTGATGTGTGGTAACTTGGATGGGCTCAATATAAATGCCATCCAGCTTGTACAAGAAAAACCAGAGAAGCTTTTAATATGAGATGAAAGAATATTAAGGAGAGCTTAAAAGAGAAGTGTTTAGTCAGAATTGTAGTGAAATTCATGCTCTAAGTTTGAGAAAAGGATGATTTTCAAAATTAACCTCAACTTGGAACTTCTTAATATTTGTTCTAATGTTCTTATTTCTACTCACTTTTTCTCCCGTACTTGAAAAGCCTTTTCGATGGAGAACATCACTTCCCATATGCTGTATTTGTCCTTAAATAGAGAACCTCAGGTTAAATTCCCTTATGGCTCTATTAAATTTGCTTTTCCTCAAGATTGTTATTAAGACACATTTACCAAGATAGTAACTACCTAATAGAGGCATTCATTTTAAATTTAATATACAAGTTCTGCAAAATTCAGGGCAAGAGTGGGTGGAAGGCCTATGCTGGATATACACAATTAGGCTGGGCTGGGACTGTCACTACCTAATTGTTAAGGGCTGCAGTTCATTGGTTTCTAAAGATTTTATTTACATGTCACTATTGAGGATACAAAAAAGGATGTTTTAACATGTCCAGGAGGATCTGGAAAAGAAACCTGCAATAAAATACACTAGGACTTCTGCAGTAAAACATGCATATTCTCACTAAGTATGATAAAGGTTATAAGGTCAGTTCAGGTCAGCTTTTGCTTCTGAAAGAGCTTAGGTCACCTTTAATTTGCACCCATCTGAGTTATCCTTTTTTTTAACTTGCTTTGTTCCTTTAAGCTCTTATTTTTTAAAGAGTTTTGGATTTCAGAATTGGGTAAAGGGTTATAAACCTGCAATATGGTCACAGTCCAAATTTATGAGGAAGAAGCTGAGACAATGTGAATAAAGAAACCCGTTCAGGTTTCCACAGCTGCTACCTGATGAAGGCATGATTCAAATTCCTTCAGTGCAGATTTACTAGGTCATCTCAGTGAAATGAATAACAGAGCAGGAAAATTCCACTTTCTTTAATGAGGTAAGGAAGGTGTCTTGGAATAGGTGGCCTTTGAGTTTTGCACTGTTGGATTTTTATAAATGTGTTACTTTATGCTTTTCCTCACCAAGTAAATTAAACCCAGTTAGCTAAGGAAAGAGATTCAAACATGACTTTTGGATGAGTTTGGCTGGGACAGACATTTGGAAATGAACCAGAAAGGGAAGAAGGCCCAGATCGTAGACTCTAAACATTGCTTTAAGGGCTTGGAAATGCAGACACTAACCGGGAAGTAAAAGGAAAAAAGGTTAAATGATGAAATCGTAGGTTAGAATTGCAGGGGATAATGAGTTAACAATATATGAATAGCGAGCAAGGTAGGGAACTTTATATATGCATATATGTGAACATTTTTATATGTATAACTTCTATAACTAAACAAAAATAATCACTTGTGGTCCCCATCAAACGCTGCCTTCTAAATCTTTGCATAAATTCACACGGACTCTTGCTGCTACTTTTAACAAATCGAATTTGTACTAGGTCCATGATTATTAAAATGACATGACTCTGTCCTTATCAATTAGGGTACAATCTATATAAGTCAAATTGTGGTACAAACATAGCATGTACTTGAAATTTATAAGTTTAAAACTACTTTGAAAGAGATTTTTAATAGAATTCTAGTCAACTTTTGGTATTTAGTTACTACTTTGATTAGTTTAAGGATTCACTATTAAAAATGTTAGAAATGGTACTATTATGGGAAAATGTCAGAGATAGCTGGTTATCTCAGAAGCTTCCAAGTTGTAACAATGTTACATAAACACAACCGACTGGATTGATTTGAAGATCCTATCTGAAGGCCTCACTCACTGAGTAAAAACAGAATGCACTGAGTTAACTAAAAATGCAATGTTTCTATGAGGAAAGACGGGAAGAGGGAATATATAAATTAAATAGAATATATTTCTTCTCAGTGTATGGAAATAAATCAAGATTGATTACAGAGAGAGGGTCAGGCAAAATAAGGTGTCAAAATCTGTAATGAAATATCAAAATTGTAGAAGGAGTTATTAAAAATGTGTTAGCTGCAGGTTACAGGTCGTCATGGCTTTTATTGTTATATGAGACAATTATTATAGTAGCACTCAAATAACACCAAGGTAATAATTAAAATTCTGTCAGGTTCCCTATTATAAAGCCTAGTCTTTCATGCTCAGCCATTGGCTCAAGGATGAAATTTAGGGCACAGCTGAAGGCTAAGATATCTTAGTATCTAAGTGGGACATCTTGGATAAAAATGTACACACTCTCTGTGTATATACCTGTGTGTATCTACCTATGTATATATGTATTTTTCTCTGTGTGTGTTTATATGCATATTCTGAAAAATGAAGAAAAAGGATTAGCTTTAACATGCAGTTTTTTTTTTTTTTTTTTTTTTTTTTTTTTTTTTTTTTTTTTTTTGTGGTACGCGGGCCTCTCACTCTTGTGGCCTCTCCCGTTGCGGAGCACAGCCTCTGGACGCGGAAGCCCAGTGGCCATGGCTCACGGGCCCAGCTGCTCCGCAGAATGTGGGATCCTCCCGGACCGAGGCACGAACCCGTGCATCAGCAGGCGGACTCTCAACCACTGCGCCACCAGGGAAGCCCTCTAACATACAGTTTTCAAAAGTTAAATTTCAAAAGTGAAAACTTCAGGGAGTTTACTCAATTAATCAGGAGTCATCCATTTGTCTTTGAGCTACCGATTCTAGTTTTTTTGTTTTTTACCAGAGCTTTGTGTGTGTGTGTGTGTGTGTGTGTGTGTGTGACATCATTTCTCTTAAAACTTAAGCTCATTTACATAAATTCATCTTACATAGTTTATAGTCATGCTTTATCAAGTTTTCCATTTATCTTTTACTTTTCTCACACTTTCGCACTAACTCTGAAGGATGTTTTTGAGTTTAAACATTAAATTGTCAGTGTTGTTCAATATTTTAAAGGTGCAGACAACGTGTTAATCATCCCCCAAAGCTGATAGACCTATGAGAGATCCCAGACAGACCCATTCCGGAAGCCATACTTATGTGTAATTCATTAAAGGACTTTTTCTTAATCCCAAATTCATTTTCATGTTTCTACTTTTAATTATTGTTCTTTATTTTACTGATTAAAAACACAAGAAATGACTGGGACATAAAAAATGTAAACTTTGTGACAAAAATTTGATATGAGCAAATAAAAATAAAGGAAGATCACCATGCTAAGCAGTTTTTCCTGGATACATTCATGTGTGTCTTATGTCCCAGCCCCTTCAAGATGGTGTCTGAGAAGAGTGAGACATTTTTCTATGCAACATTCTTAGAGAAGTCATGTGTTTTGCAAAGCTAAGCTTCTTGATTATGTTGAAATTCAAATACAAGCAAATATAATTCCCAGATAAGCATACTTATGCATATCATACATTATTAACTTCTGTACAATATGAAATAAAAAACATTTCCAGGCATCCTGGCATGAATTAAAAATATGGATGCCACCATACTATTGATTATTGTTCTACATAGTTACACTTTGATATGCATAGTAATGCAAAATAAATATGCTAAGAATCTTTCAATGATACACACCATTCTTCTGAAAATTCTAAGATACATTTTGCACAAAATTCATACTCTATATCCACTATTCCATGAAAAAAAAATTGATCTATTTCAAATATAATTCTCTATCACACAATGTATTTAGAATTTCTCTGTGGAGTAGTCTCAGGCTTTTTACATATGTTTGAATAGTAACAAGATTTCTATAATACAGAATGCATCACATTATTATTATTAATAATAGACTACTATAAATCTCATCACTGTGTGAACATTTAACACGTGCCATCTCTAATTTTCACAGAAGAGTCCTGTTTGTTAAACAACCTCAGTAATTTCAATCATGATACTATTGTTGAAAATCTGTCAATATTCAAGCCACTGTGCTGGGTGCAGGAGAAACCAAGTGATAGAAAACCATTTCAGAGCTCTCTAACCTCAAAAAGCCTATCATCTAACTAGAGATATTGACTACAAACAAAAAGGATGTCTACCAATTCAAGGCTTCTCTCGTTATGATGTCTTAAATATTTTACTGGCCTCCTAGCTAATCATTTCACTTTTATATGCCAAAAAATGTATATACATGATATGTGTGTATGTGTAGAAATTTTTACACAAACTTAAAAAATAATTACTTTTATTAATTTTAATAGAATCAATATATGGAACTATATTAGCCATAGTGAAAAATGAGAACTCAATCAAACTCAATATCAAAGTTTAATATTTCTGTATAACTTTCTTAGAGAAAACAAGGGACCAGCATTTAGAGCCTGAAATTAGCATTGCTAAGATAAAGAATCACTACTGGGAAAGAATAATTTCTAAATACAACAAACCTTATTTCCAATCAGAAAGTAATCACTATTTCTAAGCTACATTGGGCTGAATTTCCTGCTAACAAATGATAATATAGAACTCTATGAAAATTAATGTTCCACTGAGAGCTCCAAAAATGATCTCCTCTAAAGATAATACTGGTGCATTAAAATAAAGAATTACACATTAAGTTTCAAGTTAAAACTCTATAGCATTAATGCAAAAATAGGCTGTGATGTATCTACTTTATTTTTTAAAACACTTTTTAAACTGTTGGAAGATGTTTAGAGAAATTAATCTTACCAATTTTAAGATCACAGTGAGACTCATTTCTCAGAAATTTGCAGAGGTATTTCAAACAAATAAAACAAAGTTTTATTTTTTTATTTTGTTTTTATTTCAAATAATTTCAGAAATACTATTTAATTCCCATTATTGATAGAAGAAGGTAACCATTTTCACTGCTATTCATTATTTTATACATTTTTTTGATTTGCACTTCCATGTCACTATGTACTGTTTGATTATTATTATTATTTTTTACATCTTCTTTCCTTTCATTGAAAAAACATTTAGAAAATGGCAGTCTCTATCAATGGGCACAACAAATCAACAAGAATATACAAGTGGAAAACAGAAGATAAAACCAAAAATACCATTGGTTTCTTTATTGGGTTAAGAGCACAAAATGTTAGTAACTTATTTTCTTTGACTTAGACACCACTGTTTCATTCTTTTCTTCTTTTTATTTTTATTTTACTTATACTTTAAAGACTTATTAGATTCTGTTAGGAATGTTCTTTGCAGTTTGGAAATGAGCCAGAAAGATACAAGCACTGAAAAAGAGGTATCTTTCCACACTCCTCACTATACCACTTTCAACTTGTATACACAAACTTCTGTTCAGGTGGTTCTTACCATTAGATTATTCTCTCACTAAGAAGAAAAGTAAAATGCACCCCTAAGTTCACAGAAGCACTATTCATAATAGCCACGACATGGAAACAAGCTAAATATTCATCAACAGATGAATGGATAAAGAAGATGTGGTACATATATACAATGTGATACTACTCAGCCATAAAAAAAGAATGAAATAATGTCATTTGCAGCAACATTGATGGACCTAGAGATTATCATACTAAGTGAAGTAAGTCAGAAAGAAAAAGACAAATACCATATGATATCACTTATATGTGGAATCTAAAATATGACACAAATGAACTTATCTATGAAAAAGAAATAGACTCATAGACATAGAGAACAGATTTCCGGTTTTCAAGGAGGAAGAGGGGTGGGGGAGGGATAGATTGGGAGTTTGGGACTAGCAGATGCAAACTACTACACATAGAATGGATAAACAGCAAGGCCCTAATGTATAGCAGAGGGAACTCTATTCAATATCCTGTGATAAAACATAATGAAAAAGAATACAGAAAAGAATGTGTAAATATAGAAAAGAAAGTGTGTGTTTATATATACATATATATATATATATATACACCTATATATAACTGAATTTATGCATATATATAACTGAATCACTTTGTTGTACAGCGGATATTAACAGAACACTATAAATCAACTATACTTCATTAAAATAAATTTTTAAAAAAGAAGAAAAACATAAAATAGGGAATGCCCCATGTTAAACACACTAGTTTTAGTTTATTTTACAAGTGTCCACAAGAGGGGTAGTAAGAGGACTAGCTTTGCTGGTGTATAATCTACAGCATCGTGAGCTACTGAGATGTGGTATGGTTTCTGCTGAAGGATCCGTATTTATTCTCCATGCACTAGCTTGGCTGTGCTCAGTGACCAGTGCCTATTCTGATTGATTCATGTCTCACTTGGATTGGTTGATACCCCGCTGTTAAATATTTTTAATATCACCCCTACTCTGCTGAGTGACTTTGAGCAAACTAATCCTCTCTCAGTTTCAGTAGTGAAACAAGAAATTTGAACTGTATAGTCTCCCAAGTCCCTTTCACACATTACATTCTATCACTTGGGGTTTAGCTATACACACAATGAGTAGGAGTCAACATGGAGAGTGAGAATGCCAGAGAGTGAATTTTTGAGAAAATCACAACTCAACTACTGGTTAGAAGGTACAGTGTCAATTAGTTAAATGGAAGTTGAGAACAGACACTGCAGAATTTTATGGAGTTAATTTCCTCTATTAGATGACTTGGGACTATGTAGAAATGGGAGCCAGCTGTTTTTGTAACATTAGTCTATTTTTTTTTTTTTTTTTGCGGTACGCAGGCCTCTCACTGTTGTGGCCTCTCCCGTTGTGGAGCACAGGCTCCGGACGTGCAGGCTCAGTGGCCGTGGCTCACGGGCCCAGCTGCTCCATGGCATGTGGGATCTTCCCGGACCAGGGCACGAACCCGTGTCCCCTGCATTGGCAGGCAGACTCTCAACCACTGTGACACCAGGGAAGCCCCTGTAACATCAATCTTGTAGAGTACAAAGAATAATGTTAAATAGGTTCTTCTTTTACAAGCTTGCCAGGCAATTCCAGGTTTCTTGAAAAGAACTACAGAGCTAGAAATTTCAAAAATGTTAAGTCTACTTTTTTGCTTGTCATTTATAAGTTTTTTTTTTTTTAAGAAAAAAGGTGAAAATTGGGCTTCCTTGGTGGTGCAGTCGTTGAGAATCCACCTGCCAATGCAGGGGACACGGGTTCATGCCCTGGTCTGGGAAGATCCCAAATGTCGCGGAGGGGCTAGGCCCGTGAGCCATGGCCGCTGAGGCTGTGTGTCCAGAGCCTGTGCTCTGCAATGGGAGAGGCCACAACAGTGAGAGGCCCGCATACCACAATAAATAAATAAATAAATAAAATGGTGAAAATTGAGTCCAGCTGGTGAATATGAAAACACGTTAGTAGTGTAAGCAGGCTAAGCAAATATTAATAATTTATTATTTTTATCATAGACTATCATTCTTCAGTTCATAAATGCATGGGATACAGCATCTACTACATCACAGGCATTATGTTACCTCTTGGGAACACAAACTACTCATACTCAAATCTTTTTCTCAGGGTCTGCCTTTGGGAAAATCTAGCTTAAATTAGTGTGTGTGTGTGTGTGTGTGTGCGTGCACATGTGTGCACACACAAACAGGCACACACATACACATGTGCCCATGTTAAAGTGTTGGGGGCAGGGTGGGAGGTGGCATGTAGGGCATTCCAGGCAATTGGAACATCGTATATGAAAGCATGGAGGTGGGAAGTAAAGAGGATTCTAGAAACACCTAATAATGTACAAAATGACTAGAGAATACAACATACATAGAGAGGAGTAAGAGAACATACTCTGGTGGATGTTGGAAGCAAGAAAATAAATAGTCTTCTATGGCCCATTAAAAAGAATTTGTACTTGTTCACGAAGACCATTAGAAACACATTGAGAAAAGGATATTCCAATCAGAGGGAATTGCTTGGGTACACATGCTATTGCTTGAAGATGTTTTGCATATTCCTTTAAAATGATATAGAAGTCTAAGTGTGCTAATGGGAAGATGATAAAGGAGCAAGATATAGATAATGGTTATTAGAGCTGTTTAAAATTGATTTGTTTTATTTGATCAACATATTTTGGTTGCCGATAGAAGAAAAAAAGAAAAAAAATGGAACTCATACTCTTCCATCATATTAACAATAGGATAACATGGTTTCCACTGCCTTGTATTTGAATTAACTGATCCTTTCTTCTGCTTACTCTAGTCTGCTGTTGAACTCCTCATTGACTTTTTCAGTTCAGTTCTTGTATTCTTCAGCTCTATGATTTTTTGTCTGATGCTTTTTTGTATTTTCTGTCTCTTTGTTGAAATTTTCAGTTGTTCACACATTGCGCTCCTGGCCTCAGTGGGCATCTTTATGACCTTTATTTTGAACACTTTATTGAGTAAATCACTTATCTCCATTTCATTAGGGTAGGTTTCTAGATAGTTATCTTGTTCTTTTGTTTGGAACATATCCCCTTGTTTATTCTCTTTGACTCTTTGTGTTGGTTTCTGTGCATTAGATAAAACAATCACCTCTTGTACTTCTCTGGCAGTCCAGCGGTTAGGACTCTGCACTTCCAATGCAGGGGGCATGGGTTCGATCCCTGGTAGGGGAAATAAGATCCCACATATGTCATGCGGTGTGGTCATTAAAAAAAAAAAAAAAAAAAAAAAAGAGCTACTTCTTGTAGTATTGACAGAGTGGCCTTGTGCAGGAGACAGATCTTATTAATCAGTTGGCCTGAGCTTCTGGTTGCCACTCAAACCTCTGTAGTTGTCCAAGCCACCATCTTTGTTCTTAGTTCAGGGTGTACCAAGACACATCAGTGTCCCGAAAATATGGGCAATGCTCATACACCTGTTTAGGATCCAGCAGACTATTAATTGCCTGCTCCTTCAGCTTCCTAATGCAGGTCAACTGGAAGTCCAACCTTAGGCAGCAGCTGGGAAAGTCAGGACGTTAGATATCTAGTCTAGGCCCCATCAGGGAGAAAATGGAACTGTGTGTTTGCTTACTCAGTCTGTGCTGGTCCAGGGTGAATTGTTGCTGGAAATGTGTGTGGGACCTCATATAATCAGCTCTTTATTTTGTGTGATACTTGGGGACTAGTGGTTACCAAGCCCATCAGTACCAAGGGCTAGGTGATTAGAGAGGTAGTGCCTCTGGTGGCAGCCACGAAAGTAGGGATACTACATATGTGGACAAGCTCCCTCCGGAAAGAAGCTGGAGACTTTGTTTTACTGTCAGAAAAATCAAGGGGGGAACAGCAAAGAACAGGCCCAGAGATTCTTCCAGCTCCCTGGAAGGTCCCATTTAAGTTTCGCATTCAGGCTGATTAGAAACTGGAACTTCTGGCAGCAGCTGGGAAAGTATGCAGTCAACTTCTTTCCAGAGAGAAACTGGGCAGTGGGCATTTTTGCCTGTGCCCTCTATACTGAGCTCAGGTGTGTAGCTGCAGGGATTGTTCCTGCACCTATTTAAAAACTACTTCTTTGTTTGCTATTATTCTGTGTGACTTGTGAATGCAAGCCCCGTTGCCTATCAGAGATGGGTAGTTTGGGTGACCATCCTGCAGGTGACAGCTGTAAATGCTGAGGCATTAGAGGTATGAACAAGTTCCTTCCAGGGTGAAGCTGGACATTTGGTTTTACTGTTGGAGCAAGATAAAGGGAGGATGTGGGGTAGGACCTTTTGGCTCTTTTGGGCTCCAGGGAGGATCCCAATCAGCACCTAGACACAGGCTAATTAGAAGCTGGATTCTCAGCATTAGCTGGTAAGTACATAATCAAACCCTTCCAGGGAAAAACTGGGAGATGGGTATTTTTTGTCTGCTCCCTCTGCACTGAGCCTGGAGGGAATAACGTAGGGAGTGCTGATGTGCTCAACAACTGATTCTTTGTTTTCTATAGTCCTGTGGGACACATGAATCCAAGACCCGTTGGCTATCAGAACTAGGTGATGTGGGGACCCATCTGGGTGGCAGCCTTTGAAATTGGGGTGCTATATGTGTGGTCCAAATCCTTTGCTTCTCAGGGAGGAGCTGGGTGTTGGGCTTTCCCTCCTCATCGTAAGACACTGTGCCTGGGGTGGGCGTTATAGGAAAAGTGTGTCTCCGCCTTTCCTACTTGTTTCCATGTGAGTATTTTCTCAGTTGTTCAACGTGGAGGAGTCAATCAAATACAGTTTCTGGATTTTTCTCAGAGGGAATTGCTCCACATATAGTTCTACATTTTGTGCCTTCACTGGAGGAGGGAAATTCAGGAGACTCCTATGTCACTATCTTGGTGATAATCACTCTTCTTTTCCCTTTATTTAAATGCAGTTGGAAAAATGTGGAATATCCTTTCTTTATTTAAACAGATTTTCCAGGGAAATATTCAAAAAGGGGACGAACATTCTAATCCTACTATGAAGCTCAATACTATTATTAATTCCCGTAATTGCAGCCTTTCAGTCTGTAATATAATTATTGTCTCCATAACTCTCCACTGCATCACTGTGATAGGTTCATTTCACTTACAGATCCACCTAGTTTGCTATGGCCATGGGTCAGCCACTATCCTGTGCATTTCACTGCTTTCCCACCAAACTATAAAGTGTAGTAACCTCTTTTTAAAAATGGTGTGTATATGCTGGCTTTTCTCAAGAAACCAAGGAAGAACATACTACAGCTCAGATCAGCTACACCACAGTTTGTAAACAACTGCTTGTCTCTTTGAATTATAACTCATCAAAGAATACTGCACATTCTTGGATTAAAATGTCCGGCCCAAATGCAGATATCTATTTAGTTCTGAAAACTTACTGGGACAGAGCTGGCACTTAAATTTTCTTCAATATTTCCATTATATCATTAAGATAGTCCTGGGTTGAGATTATTTTTTTCTTAAATGAGGCAGTAAGCAAAAATCTTAGTGTACCATACAAAAATGTATTAAATTTAACATGGCCCTTTGAGTCTATTTTGAATATTGTATCCATTTGTAAATGGATTACTGAGCTGATGAGAGTATAAGAAATGGTGTCCCAGGAATTCAGGCATAGGACCAATGATAAAACTCAGCAATATTGGTTAAAAATACGACATGGTGACATCAAATAATTTCAAAATTTAGTGTGAGAAACAAATGTTTTGAAGATTTTGAATCACATATTTCGAGTTAGTCTTTGCAGTTATGTTGAACCCATATTTCAGGTATGCTTAAAATTAGGATGTAGCACATATGTTATTACCTGGAATTTCTTCTCCACAGTCTCTCATCAAATCCTTAAACTTCTGAATCTGACATTTCTGGAGGGAGAATGCATTACAGTCCCAGAGCAGCAGGGAGACAGAAGAAAGCCTACTTTCAGCACAAAACTAAGAGACTGGGCACTCTGCTTGCCTATCCTTCTGGTACACTCCATTTCCAAATCCCCTGTTCTAATACCTTCATTCTAAAATAGTTGATACATTAGTTCTCCAATTCACTTCCCACTCATTTCTTAATTATCTATGCACAAAAATTTGACTGGACAACTAAATATAGCTTTAAGGGAAGCATACCACACACACACCCTCAACACCTTTAGGTAGAGTAATTATGCTACTCTATTAGACTGCAAAAGTGAAATGAAAACCTCTATTGGTTTGGTATCCTTTCTTACAGTTTTTTCAGAGTGATTAGTGTATCATTCAAATTTATGGACCAATATTATTTATTAATATAATATTGGAAATCATATAAAATGTTAGAAATAGAAGGTACCATTCTCAGTGCTGGCATTTTGATATAATATCTTGTCAAATTACCATCAGGGAACTCATGACATTACATTTTTATTTTTCATCTTCAGAAAGATCTTGGCACATAGTAGGTATTCAATAAACACCTGTTATATGAATGAATAAATAGATGCATCCTATAGCTCCAAATGATCCTAGGGAACAAGCACATCATATAAACTCCTTATTTGATGTATGATACTGAGCTCAAGAGGACATGTGAATTGTTTTAAATTATATATAGTTTGCAGCCAGGTTTATGTTAAAATGTAGGTCAGTTAAGTCAGGGCTTTTTGCTATTACACCACACAGCCTGATAACTGGAGTCTGCTTAATCCTTGTTAAATTGTGACATTTCTAATTAGATTTGATTTCCATGCAGCCTGGAATAATAATAATTCTTGTTATTGAAATATTTTTAATGTAGTTTTCTAAAATTGAGTCAATTTTTTTTAGCAATGTATGTCCTTGTTGCCTCATACGTGTGACTAGCAAACACTCCACAATTTTTTAACATCAATTGGAGTTTGTGCATTTTCACACTTCATGTACCCCCATTAAGATGATAACTGTTGGTTTCAACCCATGTTTCCAGGGTATTGAAGTAATTCTAAATCTTAAAGGTGACATCTATGATGTTAAGTAGCAATTTCATTTGTGTGCACCACAAAAATGTATCTTGCTTAAGGATGCAACACAAAGTCACAAGGGCCAAATTTGATCCATATAAGCATTTTCATTAGTATAGTTTTTTTTTTTTTTTTTAATGCCCAGAAAGGTATATTAGTTTTCCAGGACTGCCTTACCAAAACACCAAAAACAGAATGGCTTAAAACAATAGACATTGTCTTATAGTTCTAGAGGCAATCCTTACTCTTTTTTGTCTCATAGATACATCACTCTAGTCACATGGTCATCTTCTCCCTGCGTTGTTTCATTTCGTCTTCCATTTGCGTGTGTTTGTCTCCATGTCCAAATTTCTCTTTTTTATAAGGGTACCAGACATACTGGACTGGGACGCACAGAAAAGACATCATTTTAACTTAATTACTTCTGTAAAGACCCTATTTTCAAATAAGGTTACACTTTGAGGTACTAAGGGTACGGACTGTAACATGATTTTGAAAGTGGGACACAATTCAGCCCATAATAGAAAGTTTTGTGTTCTCTACTTATGGCTGTAGATACATACTATGCCATTCATAATATTATACAGAATGTGTCATACATTTAATACATATATCAATCTTAAATGCATATATATCCAAATATATGTACATATATATATATAAAACACATGACACATGTTTTATATATGAACATGTTTATTTGTGTGCATGATAGTAAAATTTCTAGTCTCCATAAATTTTTCTTCTGCTTTGCCAAAAGCCATAGGTTACTAATTTAAAGCAGTTATTCAGCAGATAGTATTTTACCTGATCAACTTATTTTTTAAAATTGGTTTACATGACTTCATTTCATGCACAATGATATCACAACACCTCATGGCTCTTTTCAATCTTGTAGCAGATTTTAAAATGGAGTGAAAAGAGGAATACAGCATCATAATAATGCTGGAGGACTGAAATGACATAATGTCTAGTAATGTATTTATAGATAGAATAATGTCCAAGAGAAATACAAATATCATTTCAATGACTCTGAGGTTGAGAGAAAATAGTCGTACATGAATGTGACTGAATCCATATATTTTCCAGTTAAAGTAATTTTCTTGTTTTCCTTATTTAGATAGTAATATTAAAAAAGAACAGAGGTCATCACCTTGTATATTTTTCTCAGTTAAAATTATAGAAGAATTAGGTATTCAATTAAGACCTTTCTTTTTTACCGTGGTGCACACGAGAAAACAGAGAAAAATGGAGCATCAAAACCTATTTTTTTATTGCAGTATAGTTGCTGTATGATATTATATGTTACAAATTTACTGTATAGTGATTCACAATATTTAAAGGTATACTCCTTTTATAGTTATTATAAAATATTGGCTATTTCCCAGTGTTATACAATATATCCTTGTAGCTTATTTTATATCTAATACTTTTTACCTCTTACTCCCCAACCCTATATTGCCCCTCCCCCTCTAACCACTAATTCGTTCTCTATACCTGTGTCTTCTTTTTTAAAGAAGAATAATACATTTGTCTAATAAATCTGTGGAAAGCATTTCCACAGATAATCTGTGGGTTACCATGAGATTTGTTGCAATAGGATAAAATGTACTAATATATCATGGAAATCTCAGTTACTAAAATCTTAGGCTAAATTCTAGACCTATTTTCTGACCTCATGATCCATAAAAATCAAAGTGCCAATCTGTTACTTTGCTTTTGGAGGCTGTTTCCTATTCACATTGCTCAAGGGCAGCACTTACTGGGTACAAAGCCCACCACTAACTTTCTGTTGGTTGTATTTCTGCTGTTTTCTATGTTCTAAATGTCATTCCCGAGTGTGGCTTTTACTGAGAGGGTTGGATAATGTGGGGAGAAACAGTAGATAGTCAAAAGGGCTTAGATGCAGATTGCTTTAATAGTTCTAGTTTAATTTCAAACCTAGATAAAAATGAGATCTTTCCATTTTGGGTTTCTGTTAGTCTCATTGCTTTTGTCACATGTAGCAACCAGCCTGTGGGTGATTGCACATTAGAAAATTATTATGACCCTTGTCTCAGGGAGATAGGTGTTTTGTTTATAAATATGAAATATAGCTGTACATGGATGGAGTAACGGGTTCTATAGAGATGATTAAAAAGAAAAATACATTCTATCATATACATTAGTATTTAAAGGATACACTTTATATTTAAAGGTTGTCATCTCAGGAAGAGTACAAAATTTGGAGAATTACCTTAATTCTATTTCTTATTGTTTCACATACTAACTTTGAATTCCAAAGATAAACTCTAAATATTATCTTAAAATATAAATGATGGTTTTGATACAGTATCTCTCAGTGTTAGTAGTAGTGGTACAGACCTCTAATCTGGATTCTGTGTGAACTCTCTCTCATATAAACAATTGCTATTTTAATTGGGATATTCACCTTGCTGCATTAGAACATTTGGGCTCAATAATATTTTTCTATAATGAACTTATTTCTGTTAGGGAAGCTGAACTGAACTTGAAGAATACTGTAGGCTTAAGAATTTTTATTTAAGAAAAATAAATTTGGGCTTCCCTGGTTGCGCAGTGGTTGAGAGTCCGCCTGCCGATGCAGGGGACACGGGTTCACGCCCTCGTCCGGGAAGATCCCACATGCCGCTGAGCGGCTAGGCCCGTGAGCCATGGCTGCTGAGCCTGTGCGTCCAGAGCCTGTGCTCCGCAACGGGAGAGGCCACAACAGTGAGAGGCTGGCGTACCGAAAAAAAAAAAAAAAAAAAAAGAAAAAGAAAAATAAATTTAAGCATTCAATGCTCTTGAAAGAGCTCCTTCCTACCAGGGTGTAATATTCATTTCACATGCAGATACGGGTTTTCTTTTCTAGTTCTATCAAGTTATCATCTGATTAGTTATTTCTGATGGTTTGAAGAAAGAGTTACAGCAGTAGATTCACTCTTCATTTTAGTACTAGTAATATATATTACTGGATAAATTATTTGATTTCTCAAGTGATTACTTGCTTGATTATTTCTGTATTTCTATTTAGCAACTTTTTACATGGTATGTGTTTGGGGCCAAGAGCTGCCTAAATGATTAAAACATTAATTAATTTAATCATCTAATAACCCTAGAAGGCTCTGAGATAATTTGGATTAATTTTGTCCAGCAAATATGCATTTCCTCTTATACCCATTGTGGGTGAGTTTATTACTCTGCCCAGCAGAGGCTGGGATGGGACTTGAGAATTACTTTGGCCTATTTGCTTACAAAATATAAGAATATCTGATGGGAGTGGAGATCTTTAATGTGCTTGCATGCTTTGACTCACCTCCTTTGCCCTTATAGTATATTAGGCATTGTCACTTTAGGTTGGATTCCAGCATGAACGTATTAAAAGAACACCTGAACTTAACTTCCAACTTCAGAGACTGACCAAGCAGAATCTCCTGAACAAGCTAATCTTAGGTTAACTGAACTTTTTTAGGATTTCACTAACTCTAATGTTGCTGTTTGGACTTTTGGCCTCCACCTGACAGTAAACCAGCAAGCACCATCCTTACAGGGGTAATTGACTCTGATTTTCATGGTAGTGTGGGTAATTGCTACACAATAGGAACAGGAAAGAGTATGGCTGGACCCGAGTTGATTGTTTGGGTCACTTCTTGGCACATCTATGTTGGGTAATAATCATAAGTAACCATAGTTGAAAAGAGCATGGTAAGCAGAGTCTCAGTCTCTTATGATGAAGGTCTAGGTTATCCTGTAAGGGGGAACGACATAGACCTTACCAAATGGTAGAGGAGGAATATGATGACTATTATTTGTAGTCTCAGTATGAATTGCAGCAGTGGCTAATATAGATTATTCCACTACAGTTCCTTTTTTTTTTCTTCAGACATTATTCCTTGTCCCCATCATGAAGAAGCATTGTCAACACAGAGAAAATTTATTGTGAGACACAAGTGGATGTGAATAGTACAAGGGATGAACTTGTACAGACACTGTCAACACCCTTCCATTAGTGTGGTACATTTATTACAATGGGAGAAGCAATATTGACACACTGTTAAGTAAAGCCCATAGTTCACATTATATGTTGTAGTGTATATTCAATGGGTTTTGATAAATGTATATTCTTTGTGTTATACATTTTATGGGTTTTGACAAATGTATAATATGTATCCACCATTACAGTATCATACCAAAGTTTCAGTGCCCCAAAAATCCTCTCTGCTCTATCTCTTCATCCCTTCCTTCTCTCTCCTACCCCATCCCCAGAACACTTGTCCACATCTAATCTTTGTACTGCATCTATAGTTTTGCTTTTTCCAGAATGTTGTGCAGCTAAATCCTATCCCCTCTTTTTTAACTTCTGTGAAGTTATCACAGAAGCTCAGAGATTTCAGGAGTGCTGCAATTTATCCTGGGCTGTAAAGTTAGCCCCTCAGGCTGAGCCTTTGGAGTCTTGGTATGAACCATTGTAGACAACTACAACTGGTCGGAGAACCTTTTACGTCCAGTAAATTCACAACTATTCAATTGTTTGTACTTACCTTCAAGAGATACTTCAATTAAGATTGGGATTGACATATATACACTAATATGTATAAAATAGGTAACTAATGAGAACCTGCTGTATAAAAAAATAAATAAATTAAATTTAAAAAATAGAAATATTTCAACTGCAATTGAAAATATGAGCAGTTTGCCCCAAGGAGAACAAAAATTGAAAAAAAAAAAACTATATAGCCATAAATTTACTCAAAATTATAGATGGAAAAATCATAACCAAGAGCCAGGGTTAGGGATAGAGATAAGAGTCACTGCACGTAAACAAATCAGGCTTTAGATTTGCTTTCACATTCATCCTTTCTATAAATATGTAAGTTAAGTATTATGATCAGCCATAATATTTTTCTTAAAACGTATGCTCCATTCATCTTTTCTGGAGATGTTCTCCAATATACCCTGGAGCCACCCACTTGAATTGGTCACAGTTATTCTGCTTTGTGAGGCACTTTAATTTTTTAAAGTGTTATATTTTATGCTACTTTAAAATGATTACTATTTTTATTACATTATCTTTGCATTTGGAAAAATATAACTAACAAACTGTGTACCTCTGTCCAGCTTCTTTCTGTTGGTATTACAAGCACAAGCAAAGGAAACAGGTGTTTATGTCACGAAAATATTTTGAAAATATGCTAGACCAGGAAAAGCAATAATAAATACAACATACAGTTAGCACCATTTTCTCTAATCCACTAAGGGTGATTATCCCAAAAGGGACCTGTTTATTCTACTTCTATATTCCTAGGGCAGTTGCTGACTGATTACTTACCATCTAGAAAAACTGCTTCTCTCTGTTGTGCTGAAGACCCATAAAGCACCAGTTTTATATCAAAGACCGACTTTCTGCGCTACTCCCAGCTAATATGGAATAATGCGTAATTAGGAATTCAGTTACTTTAAGCATTATCATCACTTATTCTCTCAAGAAAAAAATATGTATATTGCATTTGATATCACCTAATTTCTGAAATTATTTGAGACTAAAATAATTCTGAACATAGAGTTCTGGGGAAAAATGGTAGAAATAGCCACAAATATGAACAATTTTATACACTCTAATTTTATTAGAGGATTAATTACTGACTATCTCATTTAGATTGCCTTTGGATAATAATGGTTTGTTAGCATACCAGGTCTCAGGTGTAAAGTGAGCAAGGTCTAAGTTACTGGTAAAATAAATATTGTGAAGTAATTATTTGAATAAATATTTAAAGTATGAACATTAGTCATTTTGATAGAATATATATTTCACTTTTTAATGAAATCCAAGACTATCATATGCAATGTTTACACAATGTACCAGCCAGCAATCTGTTGATAAATACTGTCTCTTTTTAGGCTTATCACTAATTTTCTGAAAACTCTACCATTTTAAGATAATAAATGTACTTATCTCCAAGTTTATATTATTAAATACACTCTGTTTTCTTATGATAAATTCTTCATAGAATTTATGTAGAATTATGTGGAATTATGGACCAACACTTGAATGTATATTTAAATATATGATTCAGATGGTGAAAACTCCCTCCAGAAAGTATATAGCCTATGGCGCCCCTTCTACAGGTCTAAAAGAGTTCCTGGTTCCTCCACAAACATACTGGTATTCAGCATTATTATCCCTAGATTCTATGCCAATTTAAGAAGTAAATACATGTTTTACGTTAGTTTAAATCATATTTTCTGAGACTAGTAATGGTGTCAATGTATTTATCATATTCTATGCATCTATCCATGTACATATGTATGTAGGTACGTATCTATCCATCAATCTATCATTTCCGTTGCATATTGCATGATCACAACCCCTTTCCATTTATATGTTTGAGTAATCATTTTTTTGCTATTGATTTAATTAACTATTTATTAAAGATTAAAGCTTTGTATGTCATAAATGTTGCCTATGTTTCCCCAATTTTTACTTACTTTTCAATTCTGCCTATTCATCAGTATTTAATGCCCAGAAGTTAAAGTGTTTATAAGGTCCAATCAGTCAACCTTTTCTTTTATGGTTTCTGTATTTGGTGGCAAAGAGTGGTTTTGAAGCAAGAGTTTTCTTTTTCAATAAACTTTTATTGATCACTTGTCCTTGCTTAGAAGCAAAGAGAGTCAATTAAGTGCTTTTCCTGCACGAAATTTCAATCCAGTTGTGGAGACAGAAAAATAAATGTACATCCACACAACATTAAGAAATGTCTTACCAACATCAATCTACAAATAAATGTAAACTGATACAGTGCAAATTGAGAACATATGTGCTAAGAATAAAGGAATGGGTAATTGAAAGGAACTTTTCAAGGGAGGGAAATTGGAGATAATGAAATACAGAAGGCGTTCAAACTTCTCATGACATCTTTTTCTCAGTGGTTCTATGCATCTATGAATTATTCCACTTTGCATATATTGGAACAAGCTGGACATTGCTAAACAAGCTTTATGTACTTTCTTCTGGGACATGAGAAGTTGATATGCTATAAACACAAGTATAAATGCTATTTTCAGCATCTTTCTATGAGAAATTGAGAGTAAGAGTTGGATATGGACAGGAAAGAAAAATGAATTATTTCCCTTACCAGCCATGAATATGCTCCATACCTCCTTATCTAGTTTTGCCTTCCCAGCCATCTGCCACTCTCCACTTCAAAAGTTCAGTTTCAGAGGTAAAGGTACTATAGGAGAAAAAATTTGGAAGTGCTGATAGTAATATAATGAAGTCATCAAAGGAATAAAAGCCATAAAATAAAATAACAGAACTGCTTATTTTTACCTCCAAAAATATACATAATATTCTAGTTGTCATTTTTCACGTCTGATACTGATTTTGAATGGGAAAAGAGGCCACTTCAATTTTGGTGAATTATATTAGTAAAATGTTCTTGTTACTTTCTGGTTCAACTTCGTTTCATTTTGATACCTTAGAACAATTTCCTGGGCTCTGTCTCTGCTCTCTCTCTCTTTAGTAGTCCCCAACACTCATTACTGATGCCAAATGGAACAGGAAGAGTATTGATGAGGCGATGACACTGTGACAGCAGCATATTTTCAGTTTCTGTGTCTCCTATACACTGTACTTTCTAATTTTCCTACACTTGGGTTCTGAATGATCTAATTCAAAAACCTTATTTATTTATTTATTTATTTATTTATTTATTTATTTATTTATTTATTTATTTCGCGGTACGCAGTCCTCTCACTGTTGTGGCGTCTCCCGTTGCGGAGCACAGGCTCCAGACACGCAGGCTCAGTGGCCATGGCTCACAGGCCCAGCCGCTCCGCGGCATGTGGGATCTTCCCGGACCAGGGCACGAATCCGTGTCCCTTGCATTGGCAGGCGGACTCTCAACCACTGCGCCACCAGGGGAGCCCCAAAACCATAACTTTTATTCTTACTAGGAGTTTCTGTTATGAATACTTAACTTCCTTAACACTGAAAGGTGAGCAGGACAGGCCAACTGAGGGTAAAAAATCAGTATGGCACATTAATGTTACTTCCTTTAGCCTAAGAAATTAAAATGATATTTCTCCTCCTTGGGAGCTAATCAAATCACTTAATATTAAAGTGCCCACTAAGCAAACTTTTTCAAGATAAAAAATTCTCCAAAATCCATAGAACTGACTTTCTTTTGGAAAAAAAAAAAAATGTTTTTCTCTCTCAAAGTCCACTATCTGCAGTTTTGTGATATTCTCCCCAAACGCAGAAGGGCAAACAACTTGAAAAAGGAAATCTGCTTTTCCTTCTAACCACAGTAAGGTGTTTTGGTTCCCAACAGTAACTGCCTGTTTCTAAGATATATGCATATCACATCGTAGTTTAGGCTTTTTGACTATCCTGTGAAAGTTTCTTATGTTTCTTCATTTATTCCTGCTTCATATGATATTTATGCCCTTATGACCCCCAGTAAAGGGGAAACATGAAACAGCCAAAATCTCTTATAATCAGATAAGGTAACAACTCCTTTCAATAAGCACCATATCATAAAACATTCTCATTGTCTAGTGTGTTCAATTACAAGTATGTCTTACTTTACAATGTAAAGAATGCCTGTGTATGGGTGGTATTGTAAAATAATTCTTCCACTTCCTAATGTGTATCAGATTATAATAAAAATAACTTTTAATTTAGCTGTATGTGTTTTAAGATATTATTCACTTATTTTGATTCAGGGGATTTCTTCTGAAAAATGTTTCCCACTTTGATATTATCATTGAGATCCATTCTCTCATGGAACATAATGTCTTACTGCATTGTAATGGGATAAAAATGAAGGAAGAACAAAATGTCTTATAATCTGGACCAAATATTTCATATGCTTATTACTTATGAGAATAAATATCAAAACCTCCATTTTTGAGTCGTCTACTAAAACCATCTTGAAAATATAACCAGGGTCACAACTTTTTATTCTTAAAATTATTCTGGGCTGTCCTGCCTGTTGTACCCATGCAATGGGACTACAAATGGGGTTAAAAAAAAAAGATCAGAAACTCAAAATAATTCCTTGGCAAATAAAAAACAAAATTTCTTGTTAAGAGTCTTAGAAGTATTTGAAAGAGGAAGAAATATGCAATATCCTATAGAGGAGATAAAATCATCAGGCTACAAATTTATTGAAGAACTACTAAGTTATCACTTCCAACATTTCTGCTTTATTGTGATTAATATATACCATTCCCTCATTACCTGTAAACATCGGTCTCATCTTGAATTTTAGTCTCTTGTAAGATAGTATGTAATAATACAAACTTATTCTCAGTTAAGGAGATAGAAGACTGACTTCAAGAAATAAGTATGTGGCTTCCCTGGTGGCGCAGTGGTTGAGAGTCCGCCTGCCGATGCAGGGGACGTGGGTTCGTGCCCCAGTCCAGGACGATCCCACATGTCGCGGAGCGGCTGGGCCCGTGAGCCATGGCCGCTGAGCCTGCGCGTCCGGAACCTGTGCTCCGCAACGGGAGACACCACAACAGTGAGAGGACTGCATACCACCAAAAAAAATAAAAAATAAAAAAATAAGTATGAATCAATTTTATGAAAGTAGTGCCAAATCTTCAAATTAATGTTAGTGCAGGATATGTGTTGCATGGAATTATGGTATAAATTGTACTGGAATTGTTGTGTAAAATTTATACAAACATAGCCTTAAGAAGAATGTAAACATTCTTAATACTTGACTCTTCATGATTAAACCTTATTTCCCTCTTTGGTCTTATTACTGGTAACTGTATTCTTGAAATCAAAGTTCCATTTAAATTGAACTCTCTTATGTTCTTGGAAAAACTCTCTTCCTGCCCCCACCTTTTGTCTATGCTGTGTTTTCTACCCAGAAAACTTTGTTTCATTCCCACCAACTATTTAGTTCCTACTTAACCTGGTTATTTCAGGATCAGTGTCTCATCTTACAGATCCAGGTCAGTTACCATTCCCGCTGCACCCTCTGGTGGTCATTTCCATACCCACCTAAGTTGACTAAGCCAATTCTAGTCAATTCATACTCTTTACACTAGTGACAGTTTCAGAAAAAGGCATGTGATCCAATTCTAGACAGTAGAGCCAAAAGCAAATTCTGATGATAGACTTCTAATACAGGGTTCCTCACTGACAAAATAGAGACACAGGAAAACATAGTGGCTCTTCTGTTTTAAAACGCATTTTTATTATTGTGGTTGCTGCTGTGGTCTTTGTTGATGTTAATTTTTCATATGATTCCTGGGGCTACTCTTGCTATATTTTTAACAGTTGAAAGTTGAAATCAACCAAAGATGGAAGAATGAAGACCTGAGAAGAAATCAAGTATCTGTCCCCATTGTTCAGCCAATGAATTTGCCAACGTTGAGGTCGATGTTAGCAGTCATTTAGCATTTCTCAGTCATTTAGCATTTCTCTTGCCTATCTTATATGTTTGCAGAATCTGCTACCTTTTGAAGAAGAAACTGAAACTCACTACCAAATCTGAAAAAGCCTCATATTCTCTTCTCTAGCCTTCCTTGTGTTGAGAGACATTTTTCTATGGATATTTTTGCATTCCTGCACAGCTGGAATCCTTGAGCAAAAGCATTTGCAGCCAATTTTTGTGTACAGAGACATTTCAGGATATTTAAGGTTGTTTTTTCCTCTTTTGGAGGGTATCTGTTTATATCCCAGTGTAATAAACATAGAGATGGCTTCCCTTTCAACCACAGAGATATTTGTTTACATTTCAGAGTAAAGATAACATTCTTATTGCTGTCTGGAGGAAAGGATAGACAGGTCATGAGCAGCACTACATAAGATCACAGTTTCTTAATTTTGAGCTTTCTCTCCTGTAATGTACCCCACTGCATGTGCCGATAACTTCTAGTTCCCACTGTGTTGCCTTGTGGGAACTGATGTATAGGGAACCAATACAAGAGTGATAAAAGTCTTCATCTCTGACCAAGGAGGCATATGTCTTTTACTAGCCTTGGAAGGTATGCATTCAACATAGGAGCTACTGTCTCAACACTCAACAGAATGGACTCATCATGGCAGCTTGGTCTTGACTTTCTATGGCAGACTAACTTGTTTGTTTGCAAGTAGAGTAAAAGCAAAGAATCTTCACAATTTTAGACTTAACATCTTATTAGCTAGAGGATAGTCACACGACTGAATCCAACAGTTGGTTACACTTGCCAACATATTCAACTGAAAATGTCGATATGAAAAAATCTGGTACCATGCTGAATTTCTAGACACCATGGTTGTATCCTTCATCATCCATTGTAATTGTGTCAGCAGTGCAAGCCGCCTGAACTGTACCTATTGCTGTTGTCAGCCTTGGGATTTTACTAAAACAAATCAGTCGTGTCTCTCCCAAGCTTTCTTCTCCTGCCAGAAGATGTATTATTCTCCATAACACTTACCATAGTCTGACTTACTTCATTGTTTATTTTCTATTTCTCCCCTCTGGAATGTAATCTACACGAGGGAAGGGATTGCATATGTCATTTCCTCTGTCTGCACATGATAAACTCTCAAAAATATTTCTGAGTGAATGAACATCAGGGATTTGGAAAAAACATTACTGACTTTCACTATTTTTTCTCTTGAGGAAATTATCCATTGTGTGGAGTGAGTAGTGTTTTTTTTTTTTTTTAAACATCTGTGAATTAAACTTTTTTTTTTTTTTTTCTTAAGTATCTGGAGAACAGTGGAAATGCGGCCATGGAGAATAGAATATACAGATATATACAGTTTGGAAAAAATTTTAGTACTCAATTGCCAATATGATTAGCCGTTGTATTAGTTACCTAGCTGTACAATAAGTTATCCAAAAAATTAACGGCATAAAATAATAAACATTAACTCGCTTAGTTTCTGTGGTTGAGGAATCATGGAGAGGCTTAGCTGAATGGTTCTCTATCTGAGTTTTTCACGCAGTTGCTGTTAAGATTACGGCTGTGCCTGCAGTCATCTGAAGGCTTGGCAATGGCTGGAGGAACTGTTTTCACACTGAGCTTACTCCCAAAACTGGCAAACTGATCTGGCTGTCGGCAGGAGTCCTCAGATTTTCACTACGTGGACCTATCCTTAGGGGTGTTGGAGACGATTTATAGCATAGCAGCTGGATTCTTTCAAAGAGAGTCATCCAATAGATGTCACATGTATTTCATGATCTAGCCTTAAAGTCACATTCTGTAATTTCAGCCAGTATCCTATTGATTATACCAGTCAGCTTGATGTCATTTTAGAAAGCACCTTATCAGGGTCTGGACACCATAAGGTGAGAATCCTGGGGGGTATTCATGAAGGTGGGTTACCACAGCAGTAATAAATTCTCATGAATCTTATCTTCTTGCAAGGAAAGTGTAGCTCTTTAAGGCATTTTTAATACCTGTAAAGCATTTTTATTAATTGACAAAAGAAATGACTGGGCAGGCCGAATAATAAATAAAAGAAAGTGTATAGTTTTGCGATATTATCTGAGACCCAGTTGTGGTGGTCAAATTAGACATATTTTGAAAGATTTGACGATTCCAGCATAGTAGTAGTATGTATTAATTATAGTATTAATTATTTTTCTCATCAGGAACATCTCTTCTCATCCAAAGAATGTCCAATGGAGTTAGTTTAACCCATATAGAAATTGAATTGGTGATATATTCCTGCTGCACTTTTTGGATGCTGGCAGGTTATATAGCAAACTGACAGAAACCCAAGACTTTCTCACCCACAATGAGTGCTCGTATTATTATTTACTAATTTTAAACCTACCAGATGTTTTCATTAAAGGAATTGTAAGCTCTAGTGGAGCCTAAATATATGCCCGTTTATTAGCTGGTATCCATCTGTATTTACACTTTGATCAATGTCCAAAGAATTACATAGACTCTTATAAAACATGTTGAAGAGAGATCTTAAAGTGCACTGTGTAATGTATGGTATATTATAGAAATATTTTTCTTCTCAATATATAGAGGGACTCTCTGAAGCAAGAATACGTTAGGTAAAGAAGCATTCGTTTTGGCCAACCTTTTATCTTACCGATACTATCTGCCATTTTGATCTCTTTTACATACTGTTTTAAATACGTAGGCTTAATTTTTCCTACTCTACCCAGTGCCAACTGAGTCTGTTACAAAAATCTCAGGTATTTCCTTTTGATTTTCAGTTGCCAAACTTCTTAAAATTTTGATTTGTTACTGTCATTCTAAAATTTTAATAAGAATGTGCTCTACATAGTTAATCAAAATATAAATTTGTACCCAAATGTATGTCAAATATGGTATATATTATTCACAAAGCTACTCTTATGCCTAAAGTGCTTGAGAGTAAATGTTCTGAAATCTTCTAAACATTTTTGATGCTAATTGAATGTCCTTAATTTTACTACTGTTAAAAATGCAGTTCTGTTTCAAATAAAAATATTTCAAGCCATGTTAAAATAAAACAGTTAATTTGAACTTTGTGTGTCCTTTTTTTCTCAATTTGAAGGGATATCTTCATTTGAGTCAAAGGCCTATATGAATGAATAGTTTTTAAAATAAATATTTGTGACTTACCTTTCTTAGCTCTAAACAAATTCATGGAGTTGAACTTCAAATTGTATATGCTTCAAAATAAATGTGAATAGAAAATTCAAAATATGAGTGTTTAAGACTTTTTTTTTTTTTAACTTTCACATTACGCCTAAAGTCTAATTCACTATCTGTGACTATTAGGTATCTTCTGGCACTATAATATTCCAGGTTGTTCCCTCCCACTGAAAATCTGTTCTCATATTATTTTCCCAAGATAGCGACTATATTGCATTTTTCAAAGTTTAATCTTGTTGGAGTTTTTTGTCACAAATATTTTTTAATAAAATTTACTGATATAAAACTGCTTAACACTTTACCTCTATTCTCATAGTTAACATTTTATAATGTCAATCTTATACACCTATAAGATTAATTAAAATGTGATAAAAATGACCCTAAAATAAACCTATTCAAATTATGTGACTGGAAGCAACAAGAAAGATACTAAATGTTTGTATTTTCTCAGAAGCAAATACAAGATAAGAAGTTTATATCATTCCCTATGTACTCATAAAACACTACCATGGAGACCCCGGAGGAAGATGGCGGAAGAGTAAGACGCGGAGATCACCTTCCTCCCCACAGATACATCAGAAATTCATCTACACGTGGAACAACTCCTACAGAACACCTATTGAACGCTGACAGAAGACCTCAGACCCCACCAAAAGGCAAGAAAATCCCCACATACCTGGGTAGGGCAAAAGAAAAAAAGAATAAACAGAGACAATAGGATAGGGATGGGACCTGCACCAGTGGGAGGGAGCCGTGAAGGAGGGAAGGTTTCTACACACTACAAGCCCCTTCGCGGGCGGAGACTGCAGGTGGCGGAGGGGGAAAGCTTCGGAGTAGCGGAGGAGAGCACAGCAACAGGGGTGTGGAGGGCAAAGCGGAGAGATTCCGGCACAGAGGATCGGTGCCCTCAGGCACTCACCAGCCCGAGAGGCTTGTCTGCTCGGCCGCCGTGGCGGGGGGGCTGGGAGCTGAGGCTCGGATATCGGCTTTCAGTCAGAGCGCAGGGAGAGGACTGGGGCTGGCGGCAGGAAGAGAGCCTGAAGGGGTTAGTGCACCACGGCTAGCCCGGAGGGAGTCCGGGGAAAAGGTCTGGAGCTGCCGAAGAGGCAAGAGAGTTTTTTCCCTTTTGTTTCCTGGTGCGCGAGGAGAGGGCATTAAGAAGGCTGCTTAGGGAAGCGCCGGAGACAGGCGCGAGCCGCGGGTAAGGCACGGACCTCGGAGACGGGCGTGGGCGGCCGCCGCCGACACCACCGCCCGCGGCCCGCCGCCGCCGTCGCCGCGGCCCGCCGCCGACGCCGCCGCCAACGCCGCGGCCCACCGCCGACGCTGCCGCCGACGCGGCCCGCCGACGCCGAAGCTGCGGCCCGCCGCCGCCGACGCGGCCCGCCGCCGACGCCCGCCGCCGACGCCGACGCGGCCCGGCGCCGCCGCCGCTGCGGCCCGCCGCCGCCGCCGCCGACGCCGCCGCCCGCCGCCGCCGCCGCCGACACCGCGGCCCGCCGCCGACGCCCGCCGTGGCCCGCCGCCGCCGCCCGCCGCCGACGCCGCCGCCCGCCGCCGCGGGGCCTGTGTGCGGGCGCGGGTCGCTGTCCGCCCCGCCTTCCGGGGGGCCTGGGCACCCTGCCACTGCCGGGGTCCCGAGACCCGGGGACGGCTTTCCCGGTAAAGCGCCCGGAGCGCCACGGGCTGCTGCAACGTCACGCCGGCCTCTGCTGCCGCAGGCCCGCCCCACACTGCGCGCCCCTCCCTCCCCTCTGCCTGAGTGAGCCAGAGCCCCCGAATCAGCGGCTCCTTTAAACCCGTCCTGTCTGAGCGAAGAACGGATGCCCTCCGGCGACCTACGCACAGAGGCGGGTCCGGGTCCAAGGCTGAGACCCGGGAGCTGTGAGAGCAGAGACAGGGAAATCTCTCTGTGCAGTCTCGGAGGCAGCGGATTAAAGCTCCACGGTCCATTTGATGTGCCCTGCGTCTGTGGAGTGCATGAATGGACAGCGAATCATCCCAAATTGAGGAAGTGGACTTTGAGGACAAGATTTAAGACTTTCCCCCCTTTTCCTCTTTTTACAACGAATTATTCCAAATTGAGGAGGTGGACTTGGAGAGCAAGATTTTTGATTTTTCCCCCTCCTGCTCTCTTTTTGTGAATGTGTATGTGTAATCTTCTGTGTAAGATTCTCTCTGTATAGCTTTGCTTCCACCATATGTCCCAGGGTTCTATCGGTCCGTTTTTTTTTTTTTTTCAATAATTACTTTCTAATTTTAATAACGCTACTATATTTCATACTTTATTCTAATTTACTTTACCTGCTCTTTCTTTTTTTCCTACCTTCCCTTCCTCCCTCCCTCCCTCCGCTCCTCCTTTCCTTCTTTCTTCTTTCCTCCCTCCCTCCCTCCCACCCTTCTTCTTTCCACTTTCTTTTTCTTTCCTTCCTCCCTCCCTCCCTCCTGTCTTTCTTTCTTTCTTTCCTTCCTCCCTCCCTCCCTCCCTTCTTCCATTCACTCTTCCTTTTGCTTTCATTCCTCCCTCCCTTCCTCCTTTCTTTCCTTCTTTCTTTCCATCCTTCCTCCCTCCCTCCTTTCTTTCTTCCTTCCTTCCTTCCTTTCTTCCCTTCTTCCTTTCTTTCCCTCTCTCTTTCTTTCTTCTACTAATTCTTTCTCTCTACCTTTTCTCCCTGTTATTCTGAGCCGGGTGGATGAAAGGCTCTTGGTGCTGCAGCCAGGAGCCAGTGCTGTGCCTCTGAAGTGGGAGAGCCAACTTCAGGACACGGGTCCACAAGAGACCTCCCAGCTCCACATAATATCAAGCAGCGAAAATCTCCCAGAGATCTCCATCCCAACACCAGCACCCAGCTTCAGTCAACGACCAGCAAGCTACAGTGCTGGTCACCCTATGCAAAGCAACTAGCAAGGCAGGAACACAACCCCACCCATTAGCAGAGAGGCTACCTAAAAACATAATAAGGCAATAGGGACCCCAAAACACACCACCAGACGTGGACCTGTCCCCCAGAAAGACAAGATCGAGCCTCAACCACCAGAACACAGGCATTAGTCCCCCCCACCAGGAAGGCTACACAACCTACTGAAACAACCTTAGCCACTGGGGTCAGACACCAAAAACAACGGGAACTACGAATCTACAGCCTGCAAAAAGGAGACCCCAAACACAGTAACATAAGCAAAATGAGAAGACAGAAAAACACACAGCAGGTGAAGGAGCAAGATAAAAACCTACCAGACCTAACAAATGAAGAGGTAATAGGCAGTCTACCTGAAAAAGAATTCAGAATAATGATAGTAAAGCTGATCCAAGATTCTATTTCCAAGATCCATAATCTTGGAAATAGAATAGACAAAATGCAAGAAACAGTTAACAAGGACCTAGAAGAACTAAAGATGAATCAAGCATCGATTAAAAACACAATAAATGAAATGAAAAATACTCTAGATGGGATCAATAGCAGAATAACTGAGGCAGAAGAACGGATAAGTGAGGTGGAAGATAAAATAGTGGAAATAACTGCTGCAGAGCAAAATAAAGAAAAAAGAATGAAAAGAACAGAGGACAGTCTCAGAGACCTCTGGGACAACATTAAACGCACCAACATTCGAATTATAGGGGTTCCAGAAGAAGAAGAGAAAAAGAAAGGGACTGAGAAAATATTTGAAGAGATTATAGTTGAAAACTTCCCCAATATGGGAAAGGAAATAGTTAATCAAGTCCAGGAGGCACAGAGAGTCCCATACAGAATAAATCCAAGGAGAAATACACCAAGACACATATTAATCAAACTGTCAAAAATTAAACACAAAGAAATCATATTAAAAGCAGCAAGGCAAAAACAACAAATAACACACAAGGGAATCCCCATCAGGTTAACAGCTGATCTCTCAGCAGAAACTCTACAAGCCAGAAGGGAGTGGCAGGACATAATTAAAGTGATGAAGGAGAGAAACCTGCAACCAAGATTACTCTACCCAGCAAGGATCTCATTCAGATTTGATGGAGAAATTAAAACGTTTACAGACAAGCAAAAGCTGAGAGAGTTCAGCACCACCAAACCAGCTCTACAACAAATGCTAAAGGAACTTCTCTAGGCAAGAAGCACAACAGAAGGAATATACCTACAATAACAACCCAAAGCAAGTAAGGAAATGGGAATAGGAACATACATATCAATAATTACCTTAAATGTAAATGGACTAAATGCTCCCACCAAAAGACACAGATTGGCTGAATGGATACAAAAACAAGACCCATGTATATGCTGTCTACAAGAGACCCACTTCAGACCTCGAGACACATACAGATTGAAAGTAAGGGGATGGAAAAAGATATTCCATGCAAATGGAAATCAAAAGAAAGCTGGAGTAGCAATTCTCATATCAGACAAAATAGACTTTAAAATAAAGACTATTAGAAGAGACAAAGAAGGACACTACATAACGATAAAGGGATCGATCCAAGAAGAAGATATAACAATTGTAAATATTTATGCACCCAACATAGGAGTACCTCAATACATACGGCAAATACTAACAGCCATAAAAGGGGAAATCGACAGTAACACAATCATAGTAGGGGACTTTAACACCCCACTTTCACCAATGGACAGATCATCCAAAATGAAAATAAATAAGGAAACACAAGCTTTAAATGATACATTAAACAAGATGGACTTAGTTGATATTTATAGGACATTCCATCCAAAAACAACAGAATACACATTTTTCTCAAGTGCTCATGGAACATTCTCCAGGATAGATCATATCTTGGGTCACAAATCAAGTCTTGGTAAATTTAAGAAAATTGAAATTGTATCAAGTATCTTTTCCGACCACAATGCTATGAGACTAGACATCAATTACAGGAAAAGATCTGTAAAAAATACAAACACATGGAGGCTAAACAATACACTACTCAATAACGATGTGATCACTGAAGAAATCAAAGAGGAAATTAAAAAATACCTAGAAACAAATGACAATGGAGACACGACGACCCAAAACCTATGGGACGCAGCAAAAGCAGTTCTAAGGGGGAAGTTTATAGCAATACAATCCCACCTTAAGAAACAGGAAACATTTCGAGTAAACAACCTGACCCTGCACCTAAAGCAATTAGAGAAAGAAGAACAAAAAACCCCCAAAGGTAGCAGAAGGAAAGAAATCATAAAGATCAGATCAGAAATAAATGAAAAAGAAATGAAGGAAACAATAGCAAAGATCAACCAAACTAAAAGCTGGTTCTTTGAGAAGATAAACAAAATTGACAAACCTTTAGCCAGACTCATCAAGAAAAGAAGGGAGAAGACTCAAATCAATAGAATTAGAAATGAAAAAGGAGAAGTAACAACTGACACTGCAGAAATACAAAAGATCATGAGAGATTACTATAAGCAACTCTATGCCAATAAAATGGACAACCTGGAAGAAATGGACAAATTCTTAGAAATGCACAACCTGCCAAGACTGAATCAGGAAGAAATAGAAAATATGAATAGACCAATCACAAGCACTGAAATTGAAACTGTGATTAAAAATCTTCCATCAAACAAAAGCCCAGGACCTGATGGCTTCACAGGCGAATTCTATCAAACATTTAGTGAAGAGCTAACACCTATCCTTCTCAAACTCTTCCAAACAATATCAGAGGAAGGAACACTGCCAAACTCATTCTATGAGGCCACCATCACCTTGATACCAAAACCAGGCAAGGATGTCACAAAGAAAGAAAACTACAGGCCAATATCACTGATGAACATAGATGCAAAAATCCTCAATAAAATACTAGCAAACAGAATCCAACAGCATATTAAAAGGATCATACACCATGATCAAGTGGGGTTTACTCCAGGAATGCAAGGATTCTTCAATATATGCAAATCAATCAATGTGATACACCATATTAACAAGTTGAAGGAGAAAAACCATATGATCATCTCAATAGATGCAGAGAAAGCTTTCGACAAAATTCAACACCCATTTATGATAAAAACCCTGCAGAAAGTAGGCATAGAGGGAACTTTCCTCAACATAATAAAGGCCATATATGACAAACCCACAGCCAACATTGTCCTCAATGGTGAAAAACTGAAACCATTTCCACTAAGATCAGGAACAAGACAAGGTTGCCCACTCTCACCACTCTTATTCAACATAGTTTTGGAAGTTTTAGCCACAGCAATCAGAGAAGAAAAGGAAATAAAAGGAATCCAAATCGGAAAAGAAGAAGTAAAGCTGTCACTGTTTGCAGATGACATGATACTGTACATAGAGAATCCTAAAGATGCTACCGAAAAACTACTAGAGCTAATCAATGAATTTGGTAAAGTAGCAGGATACAAAATTAATGTACAGAAATCTCTGGCATTCCTGTACACTAATGATGAAAAATCTGAAAATGAAATCAAGAAAACACTCCCATTTACCATTGCAACAAAAAGAATAAAATATCTAGGAATAAACCTACCTAAGGAGACAAAAGACCTGTATGCAGAAAATTATAAGACACTGATGAAAGAAATTAAAGAAGATACAAATAGATGGAGAGATATACCATGTTACTGGATTGGAAGAATCAATATTGTGAAAATGACTGTACTACCCAAAGCAATCTACAGATTCAATGCAATCCCTATCAAACTACCACTGGCATTTTTCACAGAACTAGAACAAAAAATTTCAAAATTTGTTTGGAAAAACAAAAGACCCCGAATAGCCAAAGCAATCTTGAGAACGAAAAACGGAGCTGGAGGAATCAGGCTCCCTGACTTCAGACTGTACTACAAAGCTACAGTAATTAAGACAGTGTGGTACTGGCATAAAAACAGAAAGATAGATCAGTGGATCAGGATAGAAAGCCCAGAGATAAACCCATGCACATATGGCCAACTTATCTTTGATAAAGGAGGCAGGAATGTACAGTGGAGAAAGGACAGCCTCTTCAATAAGTGGTGCTGGGAAAACTGGACAAGGACATGTAAAAGTTTGAGATTAGATCATTCCCTAACACCATACACAAAAATAAGCTCAAAATGGATTAAAGACTTAAATGTAAGGCCAGAAACTATCAAACTCTTAGAGGAAAACATAGGTAGAACACTCTATGACATAAATCACAGCAAGATCCTTTTGGACCCACCTCCTAGAGAAATGGAAATAAAAACAAAGATAAACAAATGGGACCTAATGAAACTTCAAAGCTTTTGCACAGCAAAGGAAACCATAAACAAGACCAAAAGACAACCCTCAGAATGGGAGAAAATATTTGCAAATGAAGCAACTGACAAAGGATTAATCTCCAAAATTTATAAACAGCTCATGCAGCTCAATAGCAAAAAAACAAACAATCCAATCCAAAAATGGGCAGAAGACTTAAATAGGCATTTCTCCAAAGAAGATATACAGACTGCCAACAAACACATGAAAGAATGCTCAACATCATTAATCATCAGAGAAATGCAAATCAAAACTACAATGAGATATCATCTCACACCAGTCAGAATGGCCATCATCAAGAAATCTAGAAACAATAAATGCTGGAGAGGGTGTGGAGAAAAGGGAACACTCTTGCACTGCTGGTGGGAATGTGAATTGGTACAGCCACTATGGAGAACAGTATGGAGGTTCCTTAAAAAACTAAAAATAGAACTACCATATGACCCAGCAATCCCACTACTAGGCATATACCCTGAGAAAACCATAATTCAAAAAGAGACATGTACCAAAATGTTCATTGCAGCTCTATTCACAATAGCCCGGAGCTGGAAACAACCTAAGTGTCCATCATCGGATGAATGGATAAAGAAGATGTGGCACATATATACAATGGAATATTACTCAGCCATAAAAAGAAACGAAACTGAGCTATTTGTAATGAGGTGGATAGACCTAGAGTCTGTTATACAGAGTGAAGTAAGTCAGAAAGAGAAAGACAAATACCGTATGCTAACACATATATACGGAATTTAAAAAAAAAAAATGGCATGAAGAACCTAGGGGTGAAACGGGAATAAAGACACAGACCTACTTGAGAATGGACTTGAGGATATGGGGAGGGGGAAGGGTAAGCTGTGACAAAGCGAAAGAGAGGCATGGACATATATACACTACCAAACGTGGGGTAGATAGATGGTGGGAAGCGGCCGCATGGCACAGGGAGATCAGCTCGGTGTTTTGTGACCGCCTGGAGGGGTGGGATGGGGAGGGTGGGAGGGAGGGAGATGCATGAGGGAAGGGATGTGGGAACAGATGTATGTGTATGACTGATTCACTTTGTTATAAAGCAGAAACTAATAAAAAAAATAAAATAAAATAAAATAAATAAAAAAAATAAAAAAAAATAAAAAAAAATAAAAACACTACCATGTACAACTAATTATGCATTTCACACCATGGTATTCCTTTGTGCATTGAATCCATATTCTTGAAGATTAAATTGGTCAAGCATTCAAAGACGTTAGGAAAATCACGTTATTAAGCTACAATTGTCCACACAAACAAAGCAATTCATAAAACCAAACAAACAAACCTACTTTATAAAACTCGTTGCTAAATCAGGACATTCTTAGTTTTAAATAGACTAAGATATTTATTTGTTTTCAAATTTAGGCTGACTGAAGTTTTTGATATCCTGAGTATAATGCTGGTTTTAAGCTTATGCATACAAAGAGTCTTCATCTATCTTTTAATGAGGCTAAATATATCTCATATGATATCCTTAGATTCCACGCTCTATCATTACATTTATAAAATATATTGCAATTGTCTTTTTTTTTTTGTCTATTCAGCTAAATGTACAGCTCCGCGATTGTGAGGTATCTATCTATTAATTTAGTATCTCTATATTAAAAATGCAAAATAGTTACTATTTGGGAGCACTTAAGAATTCTAAACTTTCTAGAAAGTGATTTCCAAGCAATTATGGTCACAGAAGGATAGTAGTTACTCAGGACTGGAAAAGGAGTATGAGCTCCAGCAGATTTTTTTACTTTTACACTTGAGGCCAATTTTATCAAACATTTCCTGAGGTCATACAGCTTATTAGTAAAAGGTAAGATGAAAATGCAGCTCATTCATTCAGCGAATGTGCCTTAAGTACTATGCAACAGGTATATTAAATTGGTAGCACTCAACAGGTGTAATCATAAAATTAACTTTATATTTTCCTCTATTTTTAAAAATAGAGGATAGTCCTCCACTAAATCCTGCTTGAAAAGTTGCAGTGACTCCATGACATTTTATCACTATTAAATAGTAGAAAATTCAACATTCACTTTATAATGAAAATACAGCATGAATTCAATGATTAAGAACATCCTGTATACTAACTAACACTGCAATGATCATTCAGTTATAAGATTACTTGTTTCCCAGCTACAGCCAGCTGTAATGGCTTGTAAGCCACCTTGAGGTGGAGTTGTGGCCCTTTGACTTCCAGTTGTCACTCACCAATTCCCTTTATTTTTCTGCTATTTTACCTCTTTTAGGAACAAAGAGGTCAGAGAGATAGGAGGCGAGGAAATCAGAAAGAATTAACTGACTGGTACTATGTAAGATGGCTTTGCATTCTCTTGAGTAGTATATGTTTAAAGCTCATTCTTTCACAGATAGTTTTGCGAGTCCTCTGCTGGGTCCCTCTATTGTCCTGATATGGACTTAGATTTTCTTTTGATCAGCCACTCTAGATTTGCAGCATATCCTTCCTGTGGAAGAGACCACAGCCTCCAACTTTGGGTCCTGTAACACTGACAGATTATCTCTTGAGCTAGCTTCCTCGTGAAGGTTACCTCATCTGGGTCCAGGAAGCATGCATCTCTGGCCCTCCGTTAGTTACTTCCAAGTTTTAGCCCTCCTTCCTGTTACCAATCATCACTACTTTCCTCAAATATGAGTCAGAATCTCATTTTCTCTGGCCTTCCAACTACATAAAATACACAGTAAGCTCTAGGAACGACCTAGAAAGCTAACTAAACATGAGGTTAGAGGAAGACCCCCATCTTCATATCACTACTTCTTTTGGTGGTGAATGGGTTAAGACTCAAAATACTTCCTAAAAATATGGCTCAAATTTATTCCTTCAGTATCCACCCCCCTCAAACATCTTGCATCACAGACATGAGTAAGAGAACCACTTACCAGTCATCAGTTTTAAAACTCCATATGGACCAGCAAATCTTTTGAGATACAACAAATTTTGTACTTTCAGCACTTAGCTGAAAATCTGAGTTTAACTTTTGATTATAGCTGTTATATATTAAGCATTGCCATGGAGATGCAATAGTGAACAAAAAGAGCTATGGCCCCTGTCCTGACGGAGAATAATATCTAGAAAGATAGTTATACATTTTGCAAATAGTAACAATAATAATAATACTAATAAAGTGTAAAAATACAACTATGGTAAGTGCTTGTAAGGGGAGTTAAATGTTGCTTTGAGACATATTTTAAATATGGTTGGACCAGTAAAGAGGCTGGTGGAGGTTTCTCTGGGTAAGTGACCGTTTAGTTGAGATCTGAAAGTTGATTACAAATGAACTTCATGAAAGAAGGGTGGAATTTGTGGAGAGTTAGAAAAAACAACTTGGACAAGAGAACTTCTCATACAATGGGTTAGTGATGCAACAAATGAAAACAGGACAATGGGACTGATTTTTAAGGAGCAAACGGTTCCTGGGAGCAAAATGTGAGGCTACAGATTCTTAAGGGAAACAGAACATGCAGGACCTGATAGGCCATGTTTAAGATTTAATTTTTAATCTTAAATGCAGTCTTAATCCATTAAAGCGTTCTAAAATGAGGGTACAAGAGAATATAAAACTAATATTTTAAAGAGAATACTTTGGCTGCAGTTTGGAAAAAAATATCTTCTGTGGAGAAGTGTACAAGAGTAGAAAGCAAATTAAGGAGGCAATAGCAATATTTAGTGTGAGATTTATTTCAAGTAGGTGTGTTAGAAAGATCTTTCAACTTTACCATATTAGCTTGTAACCTTACTTTTCTAGCTTTAGTCTTCAGGCTGCCTGATAGGCTGGGTGCTAGACCAGTTACAGTTTTGACCAGGTTCAGAAGGACACATTTTATAAAATAATAGGATGCAAATGTAGCCCCCCAGTGAAAGCCTGCCTAATGACAGATGCAGAAAGTTCTGCTGATTCTACCTATAGTGTTCAGGTTCAAGTATTGTCTGCCATACTTTACTAAATTCAATATAATTTAAAAATTGAAGTGAGTTCACATTAGCTAACTAATTAAAAGCAAGTTAAATGGGTTCTAACTGTATCTTTATGTCTCTATTACTAAATGATTTCATGACTTACAGTAAGGCAACAGCATGCATAGAACATCTCCTTTGTACAAAACACTGTATCTGTAGTGATACTTTGGGCAGCTTCCACCAGCCACTCTTAATCCTTGCAGACAAGGGATTCCATGAGATGGATGCTTTCTGTCACTGAAAAAGGCTGTAATCCTCCACTAGTCCCTATATCACAGTTTATTCTCCAGTTTTGATGTTCTACTTTTGATTCCCAGACCCACCAATTTATTTCATGTCTCTGTAGCTTCGCCAGTCCCTTGGTCTGAAAAAAAGATTTTTCCCTTCTCATTCTCTTGGAGTCATTCTTTAGCACTTAGCTCAGATATCACCATAACCAGGGAGCCTCCATATTTCTTGTCACTATCCCAGCTCCAGTCCTCAAAGCAGAGTTAACTATCCTGCTCTTTTCTTCCATAAAGGCTTTGAAAATGTTATCATTGCATTTATCACATGTAATTAGAATTTACTTTTTGAATATCTAATTTTCCTACTGTAGACTCTTGATGAGCTTGTTTTTAATTCACTTGTGCTTGACTAGAACTTAGTGCGTTGTGTACATGATAGATTCTCAGGAAATATTGGTTGGATTAAACTGAGCAGGAGTCCCATAAAATGTTTTCAGAAGTTCTCACAATGAAAGCATTCCTTTGAAAAATGTGAATCATTACGTATATCCTGGCTCTAATAGATGTTGAATGCAATCTTTCATTCAGGACAAGCACCTTGCCTTTGACACTAATTAGACTGAATCAGTTAATAAGATTGCCATGGCATATTTATGATATAATAGTGGAAATAAGTTATTACCCCAGTAGAGATATTTCAAATCAATCTTATATTTTCTTTAGTTTGTTCATCCTTAGGTAGGCCAAATAAGGCAACTGAGTATTCACGTTTTACAGAATGCATTTTAGGAGCAATTTTGAAGTGTGAAGTGCTGAAATAATATGCATTTATCTTTTTCCTCTTATCTCAGAGCTCAAAATGATAATTCACCATATTGAGTTCTTGGGAGCTAGTGCTATGGAAATGCATACAAAATAAAGAAGCTAAAACTTTTTCTAATGATTTGCTCTTTGGCAAACAAAGTTTAAATTATGTTTAAATTCTGAAAGTATACTTTGACCATCAAACTTCATAATATTAATACCTTAAGTCAGTATGCATTTTGCAATTGACAACATCCCTTCAAATATATTATTATTACATTCAGAATAATATGTTGGGTATTTCTCAATATTGCCCTGTGCTGTGCTACAAACTAAGGTTACAAAGATGAATGTGGCACAGTCTCTACTCCCCTGGGCCTTTCACTCTAACTGGAAATATGTGCAAGTGATGATTAGAATTAAGGGTAGTACACTGCTTGTATTGGGATAAGAGAGTTAACACTGAGTTTTCCTTAAAAAAATTTAAGGTAAGGTAAACAACATTACCTTTTGAGTGATAAATGAATTCACAAAGAAACAATGGTCCCAGAGCCTGAATATATAAGTGATAATTCACTGAATTTAAGCATCAGATCTAAGGAAGAAAGGGACTACTTAGAAAGGAGGTCGGCCAATGGAAAAAAATAAGATACAAGGGAATCATAGGATCAAATGTATAGTTTTAATCAAAAAGCAATCCATGAGAGTGGGGATCTTGGCCAAATTGTTTTGATTACTCTAGTTCTGCTACTAAATTTAATTATATCATTAAGAGTTATTCAAGGAGTTAAAGGCAAATAACTGCCAAGAATCCACTCCAGTATTCAAGCACACCCTTTAGGGATATGGAAGCCATTAAACATTTTATTCCTTTAATTTTTTTCATTACTATTTCAGGCTGACCAAATACATTTTAATTATAATGCGGTTTCCCTAATAGGTCTCCTACAGGATAAAAAAGTGGTTCTAGTTAGAACAAGATGAACATTTCCATCTCTGTGGAAATTACACCTCTTTTTTGTTAAGAAATGAACTTTCTAAGGTGAACTCATTTAATATAAATGAATTGGTCTAAAATGTTCTAAAGAAATCAAGTCCCAGTGCTGGCCAGACTGACGACTATGACAAATTTGACAACATAGGAGAGATTCTTAATGGTAGAGATTCAGGCAAAATTTGGGAGTGAATGCTTGCCTTCATTTCTTGGATTAACTGCTTAATCTCTGTGTAACCTTAGAAAATTTACTTTCTGTACCTCAGTTTCTTCATCTACATAATGGAAACAATTGTTATTTACCTGATAGGACTGTTGTGAAGATGTTCAGCTATTTTAAGTAGAATGCGGTTTAAGATACAGAATGGTGCTTACATAGTCACTGGTAAACCCAGAGCAGCATGTTCTAAGATCCCGTTAAGACTTCCAGAAACCTGCTTCTCTGTACCACAGTCAGGAAGTTGGGGAATCAATTAGCCATTGCTGCAGCGGTTTTTTCCAGAAATACACCATTACCACTTCTGCCCATGGATCAGGAACCCACTGCTTCCATATCTCATCCTAGAGCCACACCCCCTCTGCTGGATCATTCATTGCAAATAGATGGCTCATGTAGTACGAAGTGGTAATATTCTCTCTTTTCATAAATGGGCTTCAAATTCAGATTTTTTGGAGATTGTGTCTGATTGACAGAATCTCAAAATGTCCATAACCTCAGTCACAAGGGAGGCTGGGAAAGGAGATTTAGCTTCCCAGACTCTGTAACACAGGAGGCAAGACACAGCTTGCTATAAGGATTGAGTACAGCCATCAACTGTAGTAGATGATACCCTTCTATCTTCTTTTCATCTTTAAAATTTATACTGATTGGCTAATCAAAAGAGGCCCCCTAACAGTGGATGCATACAAACTTAATTTTTAAAAACACATGAACAAACAAACAGAAACCCTGATTGGAGTTAACAGGGCAAAGAAAAAGCCACAGGGAACACCAGACAGAGAGAAAAGCAGGAGTTAAGTCACTGAATGGAAAGCTTATGGTTATACTTATTTATTTCCAAGCTAGCTCTCTTTGTATGACTAGAGAGCAAAGTATGAAACATGAAATGATGAAATAAGCTTGGAATTCTGAGAAGAAACCAAGTTATAATGAGCATTATGCATTTCATCCTGTAGTCATTAGGGAGCTATGGGGATTATTTTAAGCAGAGAAAAACTAACAATATTTGCATTTGTGGAAGAAGACTCTGCCACTGCATGAAATATGGTTTGGGGTTGGAGTAGCTGCTCCAGGCAGAAGGTGGGCAATTCAAGGGGCAGGGAGATGAAAGGGGAGTTTGCAAATCACTAAATAAAAAGTAATGAGAATAGGAGGAAAGTTTATAACAATGTTAATGGAGAGAAGAGAGTTTATCTATTTAAGGGCTATAATTATGTATCTATAGTTAGATGGAGAGAGTATTGATGATTTTAGGTTCAGAAAATATTTTTTGGATTGTGGAACTATTCATAACTATGGGGACAGGTTTGGCAAGAACGTGATGGCTTCACCTCCACATCTTTAAATATATGACCTGCCTGAAGGTCTTTCATTGGGAAATATTTCACATACTGTTAATTATATGGACAACAAGTGGTGCCTCAGGGAAAGATCAGCTTCAGACACAGGTGTTTGTGAGTCTTTATGTAGAAAAGGTAAATAATGCCATGGCTGTAGGTAAGGTCTTACATATCAAGCTGTAGTGAGCAAACCAGGAGATAAGATTTTCTAGAAAAACAGCTTTTCAATCTAGTAAAAAGAAGCCTCCAAAAAAACTGAGATAAGATCAAATATGTGGGGAAAAATATATAAGAAAAAGCACTAGTTAAGTGGCTGAGAACCCTAAATAAAGGTTGTATAGAGAGGTCAAAGCAGGTAATATTGACAACATATCCGTTGGGATAATCCTTAACTCATTGGAAACTTTGGCAAGCATAGTTAGAATAAAATATCAAGGGAAGAAATCTGAATTCATGGAATTGGTCTAATTGATAAGAGAAAAGGAAGAGCGAAAATAGACCACTTCCCCAAAAAGCTTGACAATAAAGCAAAAGATACTTTTGGTGACAGCATGTTAAAGTCCAGAATCATAGAAGCAAAAATATAAGGGCTGATTTTGTGTGTGTGTGTGTGTGTGCATGTGTGCGTGTTCTTTGTTTGTTTGTTTGTTGATTTGTTTGTTATGCTGGGAGAGAATGAGTATACTTACTCAATAGGGACAAAATTATTAAGGTATATTTGCCATAGTATGTTTTGCTGGTTTGATGCTGCTTTGCTTCTGAATTCATGTTTGGGATCATGGGTTGAGAACTAAGACTATAATTTAGTCCAGAAAAACCTGTTCTGTTCATTCTTTCTTTGCACTTTGAGAAATTAAATAAAATTTTACATATTTATCAAAACTACTAAGTTCTACTCCAAACTTTCCCTTTTCAGGAACAACAATTTATTGAAAGAGTAAAAGCAAAGAGCTTGAGTAGAGCAACTTTGAAACTGTTTATAAAGTAATTTCCTGTGAGGCAAAGAAGTTGTTCAGAGAACATTCACAGAATAAAGAAATATTGTTCACTTATTTAATCACATGTAGGGTGCTTACTACACAATGTTCTCTGTTCTCCTGACTTTTCAAACATTGATTCATTTACTCTTTCTATATCTGTTATTTATTCTTCCTTTTACAAGGGAAGAGATTCAACCTTGTACTTAAAACAGAGATAATTTAATCCAGGGAAATGGTTACAGATGAAGAGCTCAGCAACTAAACAAAACAAGGTAGATAGCTAGTGGGAAGCAGCCCCATAGCACAGGGAGATCAGCTCAGAGCTTTGTGACCACCTAGAAGGGTGGGATAGGGAGGATGGGAGGGAGGGGCAAGAGGGAGGAGATGTGGGGATATATGTATATGTATAGCTGATTCACTTTCTTATAAAGCAGAAACTAACACACCATTGTAAAGCAATTATACTCCAATAAAGATGTTAAAAAATAAAATAAAATAAAAAATAAATAAAACATTTCCCCCCCACCTGCCAAAAAAAAAAATAAAAGGGATGTTAACTGCATCCCAGTTAGCAATAAAAGAAACCTGTTCCCATTTCCCAATGGAGACAAAAAAGAGAGGAACAGGGCTTGCCCAAGTGACACACAGCAAAAGCTGGAGGAACAGAGGATCTATCCAGTAGTAGCTAGAGATCCTGTCCCTGGGGAACTGCAGACACATTCCAGGGGAAGATGAAGTCATCATCTCATCAGAGAGAGCGTTACAGGGTGAATTGTGTCCCCCACCAAAATTCATATGTCAGAGCCCTGATCCACAGTATACCCCAATGTGACTGCATTTGGAGACAGGGCCTTGAAAAGGGTGATTATGAGGTTATATGCATGGGCCCTAATCCAATCTGACTGGTGTCCTTATAAGAAGAGGAAATTTGGACACACAAAATAGACACCAAAGATGCATGCACATAGAGGAAAGGTCATATGAGAAAACAGTAGGAAGGCAGTCAAGTGCAAGCTGGGGAGAAAGACCTTAGAGAAAGTTAACCTGTTGACACCTAGATCTTGGACTTCTAACATGCAGAACTGTGAGAAAACAAAATTCTGTTGTTTAAGCCAGACATTCTTGTGGTATTTTATTATGGAAGCTCGAGCAAACTACTACAGAGAGGCTAGGGATAGACTCTGGCTTCTCCTTTCCTCCAGCCCCCAAAGCCCCCACCTTTGTCTCCCACTGGCGAATACTGTCATTGACTTGGAGACAGTTAAGTGTAGCCTGCAGGAGTACAGCCCCATGTGATATAAGCAGAAAAAATGGGCTTCCCTGGTGGCTCAGTGGTTGAGAGTCCAACTGCCGATGCAGGGGACATGAGTTCGTGCCCCGGTCTGGGAAGATCCCACATGCCGCAGAGCAGCTGGGCCCGTGAGCCATGAAAAACAAACAAACAAACAAATAAAACAGAACAACTGAAAGCACAGGAGCAGCAGGTGTCATGACAACCCTACCTATCATGCTATCTTCTTATCCCTATTGTAAAGAGAAAACAGCTAGGAGGCTCAGATAAGCTGAGCTGCTCATGTGAGATCACAGCTAGTTATGGCTCCAAAGTCCCTGACTTAAACAACAGCTAGGCAGACTCTTGGTTTAAAAGCTCCAGGACTGCTGAAAGTTGGTGGAGTACCAACCTTCCTTTGCTACTCCTTTAACTATTTTCAGTGAAAACTTGGGCTATGACAAGGAATATGGTAATCACAGGACAATAATGGTATCATAGAGCACCGTGGTTTCAGGGGACTGTTGGGGGTTGATGTGAATCCTCCAGAATGTATGTGCAGTTGGTCCTCTGTACACGTGGGTTCCATATTCATAGATTCAACCAACCTCAGATCTAAAATATCCCAGAAAAGAAATTCCAGAAAGTTCCAAAAAAACAAAACTTGAATTTGCTGCACACCTGCAATTATTTGCATAGCTTTTACATCATGTTAGGTATTATAAGTAATCTAGAGATGATTTAAAGTATGTGGGAGAATGTACATAGGTTATATGCAAATACTACCGCATTTTATTTAAGACACTTGAGCATCAGCTTTGGTACCCTCTGGGGTCCTGGAAGCAATACCTTGCATATACCAACGGACTATATTTCCAAACTGATTTAATTAAGTCAAGTGTTTCCAAGTGTTTCAAACAGCATGATCACATGTAACCTTGTGATTTGTTTCTTTCTAATCCTATATTTTGTAAGTGCTATGGTTACTACTATGCATTTATACAAATTGAAACTGCTTTGTATTTGTGTGTTTAACAGCAGATCATAATAGATTATTGAAATTAGACATCCTGTGGGGTAAAAATTATCTTCTTTAAATGTGCCAATAATGTTTTGTCATTCCTTTCATTAGCTAACCAGATTATCTACTCTCTTGATTCTGTAGACATGCCTGACTGAAATTCATCAGCCTTGGTTTTTCCAAAATAATTGATTATTAAGGAAAAAACTAATAAATTGGTGAGGATTATGCAAAGAAAACAACTAGCTGATACCCAGCTTTTCTGCATCTGCTACAAGAGTTTGGGTCACGTACCAACAGGGCACCAGTTTTGTCCTTTTATTTTATTTATTTATTTATTTTTTGCGGTACGCGGGCCTTTCACTGTTGTGGCCTTTCCCGTTGCGGAGCACAGGCTCTGGACGCGCAGGCTCAGCGGCCATGGCTCACGGGCCCAGCCACTCCGCGGCACCTGAGATCTTCCCAGACCGGGGCACGAACCCGGGTCCCCTGCACCGGCAGGCGGACTCTCAACCACTGCGCCACCAGGGAAGCCCTAGGGCACCAGTTTTAAGTGCTAAATCCACAATCTTGCCCATAACAGACCATCTGAACCTACTCTTCTCTGATTTCTCACAATTAATCAGATTCTTCTATTCATGCTTGAGTGGTAGGTATATTACTAATAAATCCAATAATTTGACTTTAAAGCATTAAGTGAGACATCTAGGAAATACAATGAATTCTGTCAAACAAGTAAATATAAACTCTTATTGGGTGATATGTTGTACGTATTAATGAAAATGTCTTCAAAGTACATGCTCGAACCAGTGACATCACTGCTGTAGTCAGGTTATTACTTTGTAAATTGTGGTTTTGAACAAATGAGTGACCTACTAAGTAAATGATTTTGATTACTTCATCAAAAATTGTTATTTTTCATAGCATTTTTCTACTACTAGCATATAATTTGCAATATATCCTCACTATCCTACTCCTATTTAAAACTTTCAAACTCTGAGGATTTCTGATAACTCTGTAATAACCTTGAAAGCAAAGCTCAAATGGTCTTTCATGTCTTAGGATCCTGAAGATATATCACCTTTTTAATAGGATCTCTTGGTTGTTTTTCATAATTCATGGCTCACAGAAGAGTTTAACAAGGAAAAATGCAGTTTATATGATGTTTTGCTGACATTCTTCATATTTATTTTATATTATGTCTTGATTGCAATATTTTTCCAAAATAATTCACTTTTAAGTGGTAAAACAATAATACCAAGAGTGACTCAGAAATCTACATGCTAGAGGTTTTTCATATTTGCATACTCTAATCCTTTTTCATTTCAGATTGCAAAGGGAAGGCATTTCTAGTTGCCATACGATAATAAGACTTTAAGCAAGTCTCTTTTTCAAAAGAAATTCATGATCTTCTTTCAGTAATACCAGAAAACCAACAGTTTTACTAAATCTTACTACAGACCCTCCCTGAAATATAAACATCATCTAAAAGCAAAGCTCGTGCTTAGTAAACTATTAATCATGCTTAGTAAACTATTGCTACCTCCCCTCAAATTTTAATTACAGTATGATGCAAATAAATAATCATGCAATAAAAGTCAAGATAGAGCAACAATATTTTCATTGATAGTTTAAACATATCTCATTTATTTTTAATTTATGGGGAAAACCAATAAAGCAATCAACCTAAGAATATAAGTACAATAATTTTTAAAGTAATTGATTCTTTAAAAATAAACTTTGTCTTCAATAATTATTTTTAACATCTTTAATGGAGTATAATTGCTTTACATCATTGTGTTAGTTTCTTCTGTATAACGAAGTGAATCAGCTATATGTATCCATATATCCCCATACCTGCTTCCTCTTGAGTGTCCCACCCACACTCCCTATCCCACCCCTCTAGGTGGTCACAAAGCACTGAGCTGATCTCCCTGTGCTATGTGACTGCTTCCCACTAGCTATCTATTTTACATTTGGTAGTGTATATATGTCAAAGCTACTCTCTCACTTCGTCCCAGCTTCCCCTCACCCCACCTCCCTGTGTCCTCAAGTCCATTCTCTACATCTGCATCTTTATTCCTGTCCTGCCCCTAGGTTCTTCAGATACTTTTTTTTTTTTTTTAGATTCCATATATATGCATTAGCATATGGCATGTTTTTCTCTTTCTGACTTACTTCATTCTGTATGACAGACTCTAGGACCACCCACCTCATTACAAATAACTCCGTTTTGTTTCTTTTTATGGGTGAGTAATATTCCATTGTATATATGTGCCACATCTTCTTTATCCATTCATCTGTCGATGGACATTTAGGTTGCTTCCATGTCCTGGCTATTGTAAATAGTGCTGCAATGAACACTGTGGTACATGATTCTTTTTGAATAATGGTTTTGTCATGGTATATGTCCAGTATTGGGATTGCTGTGTCATATGGTAGTTCTATTTTTAGTTTTTTTTAGGAACTTCCATACTGTTATCCGTAGTGGCTGTATCAATTTACATTCCCACCAACAGTGCAAGAGGGTTCCCTTTTCTCCACACCTTCTCCAGCATTTATTGTTTGTATACTTTTTAATGATGGCTATTCTGACCGATGGGAGGTGATACCTCATTATAGTTTTGATTTGCATTTCTCTAATGATTAGTGATGTTGAGCAACCTTTCATGTGTTTGTTGGCAATCTGTATATCTTCTTTGAAGAAATGTCTATTTAGGTCTTGTGCCCATTTCTGGATTGGGTTGTTTGTTTTTTTGATATTGAGCTGCATGAGCTGCTTGTATATTTTGGAGATTAACCCTTTGTCACTTGCTTTGTTTGCAAATATTTTCTCCCATTCTAAGAGTTTTCTTTTCATCTTATTTATGGTTTCCTTTGCTGTGCAAAAGCTTTGAAGTTTCATTAGGTTCCATTTCTTTATTTTTCTTTTTATTTCCATTTCTCTAGGAGGTGGGTCAAAAAGGATCTTGCTGTGATTTATGTCATAGAGTGTTCTGCCTATGTTTTCCTCTAAGATTTTTATAGTGTCTGGCCTTACCTTTACGTCTTTAATCCATTTTGAGTTTATTTTTGTGCATGGTGTTAGGAAGTGTTCTAATTTCATTCTTTTACATGTAGCTGTCCAGACTTCCCAGCACGACTTACTGAAGAGGCTGTCTTTTCTCCATTGTATATTCTTGCCTCCTCTGTCAAAAATAAGGTGACCATATGTGCGTGGATTTAACTCTGGGCTTTATATTTTGGTCCATTGATCTATATTTCTGTTTTTGTGCCAGTACCATACTGTCCTGATTACTGTAACTTTGTAGTATAGTCTGAAGCACACGGAACCTAAACAATATGCTACTAAATAACCAAGGGATCACTGAAGAAATCAAAGGGGAAACCAAAACGTACCTAGAAACAAATGACAATGAAAACACAACAACCCAAAACCTATGGGATGCAGCCAAAGCAATTCTAAGAAGGAATTTTATAGGAATACAATCCTACCTCAAGAAAAAAGAAAAATCTCAAATAAAAAACTTAACCTTAAGTCTTCTATAATCTAATTTTACTAGTTCAGTAAGTTAAGCTTACTAGTCTCTTGTTGAAGCAACTATTCTTTCTTAATCATTTTCTTAGTTTCCATTAATGGACAATGTATAGAAATATTGTTAAATCCATAATCATCTGTCGTGCTCTAACCCACATTTTCCAGTGTGGATATATGTGTTTTGGAGGTTTTTGGAATTCAGTTTTTAGATGAATTTATCTGGAATGACAGAAAATAGGGAAATTTTAAATAAAGCCTAATTATGAAGATTTTTTTAAAGAAAATAAAACCATAACTTTCTTTGTAGGTGTATGTAGTTCAACCATCACTGAAATATGTCTAACCACATTTTCTAAGTTTAACAATTGAATGGAATCCATCCAAATGAGCAGTTAATTCATCCTTTATTTACAACTTAAGTACAGTAATGTAATTGCTTCACCCTTTGAAGGTAAGGACAATCATAATCATAAAAGATCCAGGGAATCTGTGCAAGTAGAGAGTAAAAAACAGTCAGTGAAAATAGTTATGGTTCATCTTTTATGCAGCTCTTTGATTTTTTTCTTGGTTCAAGTGGTTGGATTGTTAAGTAGAGACAGCCTAAAATGACATGATGATGTTAATATGTTTGAGAAGTGAACAAATATTCGACTCCAAAGACAATGCTGCCTTTGTTCCTCCTGTTTTGGTGAATAAGAAGAGCATATTTTGACTTCAGTACAATTCGTGATATTAGTACAATGACAATGGAAGTAATATTCGAGTTTAATATACCAAGGCACAACTCAAGGTCACACCATTTTCTTTGTAAATTTAACATAAAAAATAAACACATTCATTGTATCAGGGAGGTTTGTTATTATAGCAATAAAATAGAATCTCTATTTGGTTTGTCTACTTTGCTTTGTCTGGGTAGCTTTCTAGATCATTGCATGAAAACTCACAGAGTTCCTTTGGGAAATATAAAGGGAAATTCAATGTGAAAATCTGTTATATTTGTTTTAAATTTGTTTTAAAGCAGTAGTTTTCCACCAGGGCTGATTTTTTTTCCTCGAGGGGACATTTTGCCCTGTCTGGATTTTTTTTTCAGTTTTCACAACTGGAAGCGTGTTACTGTCATTTAATGAATAGCAGCCAGGGATGCTGATCAACATCCTTCAGTGCACAGAACAGTCTTCCCATAATTACTCAACCTGAGAGGTTGAGAAACCCTGTTTAAAGGAATGAAAAATGAAAATACTCCCTACCTTTTCAGAAAGAAAAGTTGCTGAATGGAATATGAAAACTTGTCTCTTCTCAAAAACCTTGTTTTCACTGGGATCAGATATCTAAATAATTTTTAAATCACAACTGTATCTCTATTTCAAATCTCTATGGATCTGTGCTGAGAAAACAAATGATTATATGACTTTGTGACCAAATTATGATTTAGTGGTAAGGTTGAAAAATTCTGAAATATTGCTGTAAGCCAAACATAAAGTAAGTTTAAAGAGGCCACTGTTTATGATTAGATAAAGTTGGGTGGGTAAGTGGGAGAAGGAACAAAAGTAGATAAAACAATACATTTGAGAGATGCATCCTTAACATTTTGAAATAGATGATAGTGATGGCAAGCATGCTCTGGTTAGAAATGCCGTGAAGATTTAAAAAAAATGCTGATGGTGCCATAATCCAAAATCTTAAGCCTTAATGTTCTAGATAGTAAAAAGGGTTGAAGTGACTAGCTAATATAAATATGTCTTGGGATGTGAGGGAGAATGAATACATCAGTTATTTCTAACTCTCAGTATTCTAAAAACGCCTCAGTAGAACACTACTGTAAATGATACCAAAGGATATCCTTAATGGTCTGTTAGAGATGCTCTACCCTTGAGGGACCAGATAAAATAATGAAGCAAGCATCTGTTTGTTCATTAGGTATTTTTTAGGCTAAATATATTTTATGAGTTTTCCTCTCCTTAAAAGTAGAAGGAAAGCTCACAGTAATGCTTTTAGTTTTCAAAATGTTTCAGCCCTTTTTTAAATCAAGAAAGAGTGTATAACTGGTCAAGTTGACCCAATGAGCAGAATGCTATAAATTTACAAAGTTGTCTCTCTAAAAAACACTACCATGAATTAAAGAAAATGAGGTATTCAACCATCTGATTGGGTCTTCATAAAATTAATTCATTACAATTTAACCTTCTACTGCTGATGGGGAATCAGGGCCCAATTTATGGGTGTGCAACTGAGGCAGTCAGATGGGATTCTGAGCTTGGTTTATACTCTGCTATTGCTATCTTGAAATTCATACTGATTTTTGAACAATGGGCCCTGCATTTTCACTTTCCATCAGCCCTGACAATTTATGTATCCAGTCCTGGAGGGCATGCTTGGGAGAAAAGAACCAGTGAAAGCTGGCTTTGCTCTAAGGGACCGACATCAGCAGAGAAGCATCCTTAAGGAGATGTCTGAGTCCTTGTGGCAGAGAGGGGTTGCTGTAGTTAGTGTAACATCCGTTCCATTAAAACAGCTTTCTTGACGTCAGCACAACTGACAATTTAGGTCAGACAATTTCTTGCTGAGGGGGCTGTTCTGAGCACTGTAGGATTTTTAGATACATTCTTTGTCTTTTCCCACTTGATGCGAGTAACAGCATCTTCCTCCTCACTCCCAATTTTTGACAAATAAAAAAAAATCTCCAGAAATTGCCAAATGTCCTTTGAGAAGAAAATTTGCTGCCAGTTGTGAAGTACTGTCTTAGAATGATACAATGAGACCCTCTGTTCCTCTTCCCATCCCCAGACAGGAAAAAAGCCAAGGTACACAGCAGGTCCCTAACAGCCTCTGCATGGAGGTCAGTTTTGCCACAATTTATTATCCAAAACAAACCACTCTTAGAGTTTAAATGGATGCTATTAATAATTATGCTGGGAAAACAGATTTAAACAATACTGTACTGACAAACAGGGAAAATTGGTCACATTACCTATAAGCCACATTCAACTAGGAGAGAGCCTCTTACCCTGGGACATAGTGCCAAAGTGCAGCCTGAGAGAAGGAGCAATTTACAACATGTTCTTTATGCCTATACATTCGATATAGGCATTTGGTAAATGGGTTTAATTTCAATTTCAAAATGTTAGAAAGCTTACTTTATTGTAATGCCTTGGAAAGTTAAAGAAGGACAGGAAGTAATCTTAAAATTCTTCACATTAGCTTGTAAAAGTTATTCTCCTACAGTGAGTCTGAGGTTCTCACAAGACATAACCAGAATGAACTCAATTCCCGGGTTCACACCCATGGGCAACATGTTGTCCCACCAATACATCTGCCTTGAATTATCTTAGATCATCTGGAAAGCTAGTCTCAACTCTGGACATAGTGTTTTCTTGTTAGTCTCTTTACCCTACCTATTGGCAAATGTATCTGTTGTTGCTTTTTCCCGAAAGCCCTAATTTCTAGGGCTTAATCATCACATTTCCCACCTCCCATATTTTCAAGGGCTACATAGCACTGCCAGTAGGATGTGAGATATATTTTACAGGAAAGTGTTATTGATTTCCAAAATAGCCAATGTACAAAAAATGTATTTAGTATTTGATAAAGAAGAAATCTTCATAAACAGAGAGCAATTATAAGGCAGTGAACATGTTATCAAGAGTATGACACTAGGGGCTTCCCTGGTAGCGCAGTGGTTGAGAGTCCACCTGCTGATGCAGGGGACACAGGTTCTTGCCATGGTACGGGAAGATCTCACATGCTGTGGAGTGGCTGGGCCCGTGAGCCGTGGCTGTTGGGCCTGTGTGTCAGGAGCCTGTGCTCAGCAATGGGAGAGGCCACAACAGTGAGAAGCCCGCATACCGCAAAAAAAAAAAAGGATGATACTAGACATGAGTTTACATTTATTACATATATTCCCTTCCTCAACAATTTAAAGCATAAAAGAAATTATTTCCATTCAAGCAATTCTTTATGCTGATCAGTAAAGAGCAACTTCAGATTTTTCACTAGTTAGAAGAAACAGTGAGACATTTTTCTTTTTGGTTATATTATCTTAATATTTTATATTTATAGCAATGAAACATTTCTTAAAGGACTGTTATTATTTTATTACAAAGAGAATTTTCTTTGTATTTTTATCACAGTAATACATTTTCTTTTAGTCTACTATAATTTTAACTTATTTTTGTTCTGTTTTATGTTGTCTCATGCTATGGTTTATACTAAAAATATAATTTGTTGTAATTACAATTTGTTTTTCAGGATGGTGGTGTCTTTAGGTTTTGAAGGCTTAATAATAAAATTGTCTTGAAAATAATAGTTTTTATTTTGCTGTTCTTTATCTAACTATAAATTATAATTATCAAATGGTCTAAAAATTTAGGCTTTGTTTCATTTTATAGTTAAAACATGATTTCTTTTACAGGAAATATTATGCAATTATTTGACTCAATCACTGGACTTGAGAAAAATGTACTTTAGCACAAACCAGGCTTACTGATCTCATTTCCAATTAATAGTCATAAAACTCAAGTGGGCCTTTCCTATCACCCAGCATCCCATTTTATTTGCTCTTGTTCATTCAAATGCCTACTCTTCAAGTGAAAGTTCCATATATCTACCAAGTTCTACTTCAGTATTTTCGAATTCACCTCTACCTAAGGCCAAATACTCTACCTTCCCTCCTGTTTTTGATTTTGCTGTTATTGTTGTTTCACTTATGGGAATATTTGGCTGCTCTACACCCTCAAACTTTTTGTAGTACCTTTATATGGATGATGTGACAATTCCTTTTCAAACATTCATGTTTCAACTGGTTGGATTTTACTTGTCCTCTTATTTGTATGATGTTTGGAAAAATGGAGTTAGAAGGGGCTAGGTAGACTTCAAGATTTGCAAATTAATGCTTCCCTCTCTGTTGCTACTCTGTTCCACAGTTTCAATAAATTAAGATAACTCTGTGTAATCCCACTTCCTCTCTCTCTCCACACCTCACTTGGTTAAGGATGGCTTCTAAGCCTAGCCCTGAGTCACCCATGACCTCACTGGCTACTGACTCCAAAGCATGGACCATGCCTATCTTTAAGGATGGATAGATTGGCTAGTATATTCTGGGATTTTCCTCCTTCAGAGTACCTGAGTACTTTGTGAGTCTTTTCTCTCTACCTTTACCAATATTCTTACTCTGGTTGATCTTGGCCCTATTCACAGCAGTCCCCCCTTTGGGTGAGGCACTTTCCTTCTGGGAATATGTTTTTGCTGGCTCTTTCTGAAATATGCCACTGTGAAGGTTCCTGACCCTCTTCTTCCTTTCTGCTTTGGTCACTACTTCTGTCTTTTACCAGGGCTCTGCTACTCTGAGCTGCTGTGTCATGACTTACACATAATGTTTATTATGAGGATAGTCTCTGCTTTCTAGTTTTGCTGAAAATGCAGCTCAGTTTATAAGGCTTTGGTTTTCTGTTTCTTCAAATTATTCTGTATGGTTTAAAGGAGGAGAAACAGGAAGAATCAGATACAAATTGCCTCTGTATTCACACCAAAGTCTTTTCATTGACTTTAATTCAATTTTATATCAAATGTAAAGACCATATTCATTAAGAGAGTGATAGTTCTCTCTCTCCCCCCTCCACCTTGCCTCCCATCTCAAGGATGTCATGTGCATTGCAAAGAATGAAAAGGGTATAAATACTGAGACAATAAATATTGAATGTTTGGATATACTGATAAAAAACCTGGTAAACTAAAAATGCAATGGATTTAAATGTCATTGGATTGAGCTATATGAATCTAAACATTTATATTTTAGTTATGGAAACAAATTTTTAAAATATTCTCTATTTAATAGGCTTTATAAAATTATTGTGGGTAACTTTTAAAATGTTTTCTAATTTGGTTTTAATTTAAACTGTCATTTAAATTTACTTCTCAAACATGTACTTTCAAGTCAATGTGCAAAGCACTGAGATAGGTACACTAAATATTAACAAACAGTGCCAACCCTCAAAATGAATTACCAATATGAGAACACATACAAGATGTAGAAGATACTATATGGATTATTTTTCTCCCTGTATATTTTCTCTGCTCTACGGAAACATACTTTAGATAATCTGAATTATTTAGAAGAATGTTTTATTGTTAGAATTCTTATTAAACTATTGAATCTGAAAAAATCTTTTCTAGTTTCTATAGAGGAAGTTCAAAGCTGCCATGCAGGAATTATTTCAGTTCAATTTATTGCAGATTTTTTATTTGCTATTTTTTTTATCAATTGCTTACATATGTACTGTTTTTAGAAAGCATGGCAAAAGTTATGCACCCAATAAATATTACAGATTTTCAGTCACTTACTTAAAATCTTTGGGGCCAGCTGTATTTCAGAATTCATATTTTAATATTTTAGGAAGATAGATTGGCACATGTATGGTGTATCACTTAACACTTCAGTATGGTCTTGGCGGTACACAGTAATATTGCCGAAATAAAATGGATGAAACATGCACACATTAATTACAACTGAAAAAAGTAACAACAGCACAAAAACCTAAATAGTATCATGATCGTTGCAACCATATTTTGTCATTCAAAGGAGCTATTTAAAAAAATTCCAATTGCAATGTTTTTGGATCTCAGAGCAGAAGATAAAAGTTTAGACCTGATCTGGAGACATCTCTGCACTGTGCTAAATAGTTCAAGACACCTTTTCACACAGACCAGAGAGCTCTTGAAGATCTTTAAGTGCCACACACATGTCAGGAAAAGGTACATAGATATAGGAGATATGAAGAGAATTACATAATACTATATATGAGATTTGGGCTGACTTGGTCCTGCCTTTGATTTAGGAAGTATAATAGCTTTTGTTTCATTTGCAAGACTTCTGAACAATCAAATTATGTACCAAGTGAAAGACGGTGGTACAACCCTTGCAATTAGCTTTATTTTCCCTTTTAAGGAAGGATATATGGCTCATAGAAATAAAACAATTCATACCAGCATGAAGCTGTATATATTTGAAGAGTCAAATGAGTGATAAGAGCAATGAACTCTAGGAGAGTTTAGATATTTGGAAATTAAAATAACACTAGTTCTTCCAATCCTCCCAGTTAGCTCCCACAGGGTCTCCAAGTAATGCTTCAGTCTGAGGGAGGGAGGCATTTGGATGTGGCAATTGTTGTCGAAGTTCTGCAATCAAAGCAATATTTGGTTTATTGAGGATTGTATAAGATTGTGTATGGAGGTGAGTGGGTTTGCACACATGTGTATATGACAGAAAGAGAGAGAAGATAAATTAATAAGCCTTTTGTATATCTTCCACAGAATTTGAGAAATAATGCTGTAGCAAATGATTGTAGTATATATTATGGATATATTAAATATTTTTCTTTTCTTCATTCATTAACACATTTATTCACCTATTTAGTTGTTTAATTGTGTGTCAGATATGGTGCTAAGCACAAAATAAATAATGGGAAAAATTAACTGAAACTTTTTGTGATGTCTCACATGCCTTTTATATCAAACTACCGTGTAGCAACAAATAGCATTTGATTAGTATACCAGAGAGAGTCAAATTAAGTTCAATTTATGGCAGAAGGAATATTCAATACAAGACAGTTATTTTTCATTTGTTATGCTTTCCAGTTTTCTCATAAGACATAACTTCAAGAAGTCTATGTCCATTAATATTGTAATTCCTAATAATCTATTCTTTTCCCAGAAAAAGAACAAAGATTTTCTTATGGACTCCATTTGACAGTTAGCAAGTTAGGTGTTTACTTTGAGAAAACAGCAACAGTTTATTTTTTCAAAAGAAAGCTATAGACAAATTTCCATTAGTTGCAGACACCCATGTAAATTTTACTCATACAATATTTCCATTATGATATGCTATACACTGTACTTATATTGTATGTGTGTTATTATGTACATTATGACTTAAAGAATAAGTTTAGCTAAAAACGCTCTTCTTAACGTAGAAATACTTCCCACACAATTTTTGCTTCAAAAAGGTATATATTATATTCTAGGATTTTCTCTATCTTGAGCCAAATATTAACAACATATGTAAGCATGTATATGGAGGAGCATTGTCAGGGCTTTATTACAGCCTATGTCTTTCACAAAAGGTATACAGAACTCAGAGTTCACATCAATATTCCTCCACAGTTTGGGTTGAAGAGAGGACTCTATCAGTTGGGCATATTCACTTATAAAACTTTCTAAAAACTGTGAATATAATAATGTATAATCCTTTAAAAATATTTATTGCTGTATCTTTTAAATATAGTTTTTTTTTATTATTTCTACCTACTGTTTTAAATTGGGACAATATATCATGAATATGTATCATTTTTTTTTTTTTGCAAATACTTAGTGAAATAGTGATTTTCCACTTCCACATAGTTCAAAAATCTTTCAGAGGTACCGGAGGGCAACTTTAGAATGTTTGTGGAAAGTGAAATGGCTAGCTCTGCATTCTCCATTCCCAGATTTCAGTTGGCTCCATTTCAATATTATAAGCTCACACACACGTGCATATATGTACTCAAATGTACAAATATTTTGTTTTGCATAAAAATTAATATGAAAAATATTACAACACTAATAAAAGTTTGAATATATTACAATGTAATTTCAAATTAATGAGTAACATGTCACTAGTATTTTAATTGATATTTTAAGTGATCTTTTTCAAACCAATCCAGAATGACTGGAGATTTAGTTAGTGTTCCAGCCTATATTATAATAAATAAAGTTACTATTAATCTGAGACCTAAATTCTTAACTACATTTGTGATTACAACTTTAAAGTGGAATTGGTAAACATTAATAATTTTTATGTATATATATATAATGCTAACTAATCTTCCTGTAACATGGTGCAAAAATCACAATTAAAGATAACTGAAAAGAATAGAATGTACAACACAAAGAGTCAACTCTAATGTAAACTATGGACTGTGGGTAGTAATGATGTGTCCTGATACGAGATGATACTGAGACAGACTATGCGAACGTAGAGGCAGGGGTTATATGGGAAATCTGCACCTTCTGCTCAATTTTGTTATGAATCTAAAAGTGCTCTAAAAATCTATTAAAAAAAAAAAAATAGTGAGGGCTTCCCTGCTGGCACAACGGTTAAGAGTCCGCCTGCCGATGCAGGGGACGTGGGTTCTTGCCCTGGTCTGGGAAGATCCCACATGCTGTGGAGTGGCTGGGCCCTTGAGCCATGGCTGCTGAGCTTGTGCATCCAGAGCCTGTGCTCTGCAATGGGAGAGGGCACAACAGTGAGAGGCCCGCGTACCGCAAAAAAAAAAAAAAAAAAAGCGAAAGTGAAAATATTACCAATTAAAAATTAGAGGTGTAACCAAATCTGTGTCAAATGGAAAACTCTTATCCTTAAAATATTTCATCATTAAAAAGTTTTTTAAAGGATATAATGTAGGCACTTATCTCAAGAAAGTAAAACAAATAATAAATTCAATAGTAGAGAAGCAATAGTTAGGATGCCATTTTTAAAATGCATAAATTAATTAAGTTGCAACCAGAAAAACTGAAGAATGACAGTATCTTTAAGTTCTTGAACTCTCCTTGGTGTCACACTTCCTGCTCAGTGTTCTGAATGTCTTACTGCATAACAGTCCTATAAGGCTGACACTTCGCTCCATTTTACAGAAGGAACTAAGACTTAGAGATAGGAAGGAAATTCCAAGGTCAAACAGAAAGTAAATAGTGGAGGTAGCATTTAAGCTAGCTCTACTTGAGCAATGCTCTTAATAAATAAATTATAATGTCTATAACATACAAATCTAATGCAAATTATTTAAAGATACTCGTGAAAATAGAAAAGTTTCTGGATAGATTTTGATCTGAAATCTTGCAGCCATCCCCAACCCCATTATATATGCTTTATCTCTTCTTTTACCATTAGAATTAAAGAAATATTTAGGTATTTCTGAAAAAGCAGGGGGAGAGAATTAGGGAGGAAATCTAGGGGAAGGTGAATTTAAAGTAGTAGATTATAGAGAGGCCATGACCTGCAAAGATCTGTAACATAGGCATAAGTGTATGTATCTTAGAAGAATGAGGGAATTAGGGATAGTTGATTCCTTTCTGCCTCATCTGCTGGAGAACTGGAACTTTTGCCAGCACTTGCAGTTGTGCAAATAGGTTGGGGAAGAGATCTTGAAAATGAAGCTGCCTGCTAAACCAATTATAACAAATTGCTGTGCCTCCCAACAAACTGTGATCTCCCCACCTGGTTGTTCTGAGCCTTACTGTGAAGGCAAAAGAAACAACATACCCAATAAGAATCCTGGCAAAATTAAGTATCTACATTGGAAAAGAGTGACAAGGTCCTTGTATTGCTTGAGATGTAACTATGTAAAGTAATTTTATAACTGTTAATAATATCTTATAAAATAAGCAGGGAACCAGCAATCCAGCAGAAAAGGGAAGGGGGAAGGAAATGTTAGAGATGATAAAACTCAGGCAATGTAAAAGAAAGCATGAAAAGAGAAAGTGGACAAAAATGAGACTGAAAAAGTCGGACAAGGAGAAAACATCTAATTAGATGCTAGAAGTAATCAATATAGGTCAGAATTCACAATATATTACATAGATTAATATGTAACTAAAAGATTAATATAATGAGGCTGCATAAAGATACAAAATCCAGCTATATGCTATGTATAAAGAAGTCCCTACATTATTAGGAAGTAAATATCGAAACACAAAGGATAGAAAATGCATACCAGAAAAATAATAAAAGGAAATATACTTTGACTTAATTAATATCACAAAACAATTAACTTTGCTGGGAAAAGATACTATAAGTGTAGAGTAGTATAAAAAATAATGAGTATATTCAATTAATGGTGATTAATGAATACAAAATTTCTAATGCAAAGGATCACATAACTCCAAAATACAAAAATGAAAATTTGACATAAATTTGAAAATGGAAAAATGTTTTTTTTTCTGATTAAACAGATCAAAAAATAAACTAATAAAGGTTTGTGTAATAAGACCAACACAATTAGAAAACAATTAGAAATTCTCTAATGAATATATGTAGAATATAATACCCAATAATTTGTGTTCATATTCTTCTCAAACAATGATAGAAACATTATTTTTTTAAGAGGCCATGTTCAAGGTTATACTTTAACAGTTTTAAGAGACAGTTTAGAATAGAAACAAAATATACAAAGTACATACATATTATTTGTAGGGCAGGAATAGAGACATTGACATAAAGAACTGACATGTGGAAAAGGGTGGAAGGGGAGGGTGGGGCGAATTGGGAGATTAAGTTTGCCATAAATACACTTCCATGTGTAAATAGATAGCTAGTGGGAACATGCTGCATAGCACAGGGAGCTCAGCTCCGTGCTCTGTGATGACCCAGATGGGTGGGGTGGGGAGGGATAGGAGGAAGGCCCAAGAAGGAGCAGATATAGGTATACACATAGCTGATTTACTTCATTGTACAGCAGAAACTAACACAAAATTGTAAAGCAATTTTACTCCAAAAAAATAAAAAATAAAAAGGGAACCTAAGTCAATAACAAGATATAGCACATTCTTAAGAACTATAAAAATCAAATTTAATAGAGGTCACACATGGTTCATCATAGTACTTGATAATTTTAAAATGTATATGGAACAACAACAATAACAAAAGTCCATAAATAGACCAAGTACTCTTAACGGAGCAAACATAAAATAGTTAGTTTAGTGTTAAATTTTTTGGTTTATCATGGAAATAGAGATCCAATTTCTTAGAGACAAATTAGGAAATCCTACATGTCATGTAGGGTTTCACCTTTCCAATCAACACAGGAAACCTAGAAGCTATAAAAGAAAAATAAATCATATTCGGCTATATAAAATTTAAACTTTTGTAAGACAAAAGAAAAAGGCTTGGATAAAAGTTAGGATACAAAAATAAATAGAAAGAATGTTTGAAACTTGGATATCAAATAAAAGATTACTATTTCTACTATAAAAAATGTGCAACTTGATTACAAAATTAAACCCAAGCCAGCATATAAACAGAAAAATAATGTATGAAAAAAAAATCACAAATAGGAAAACCAAATGACCACTCAACTTATGATGTCAAATGGTGTGTTAATCTTCTTACTGGTCAAGGAAATGAAAACTGAATCCACAATGATATATCACGATGCATCCATCTTATTACCAAAAAATGAAAAGAACAATATCTTCTACATTTGGTGGAGATGATGGGGGTGGTTCTGGGAACTCTTCCGAATGACTGAAAAACAGCACAGTTTTTAAAAATAAAGTTTTACTCAAACACTTAAAATTTATATCAAAGTATCATACAAATGCCTAAGTTAAGCATCAAAATATCATAGCATCTGCATCCATAACAACGACCGCATGGGACAACAAAGAAAAATAGTTGGAGATAGAGCATAAGAAGAAACACTTTAATACACTCCTATCATTTTAAGTCAAACCAAGTGAGATGGGGAGAATATACAGACACTTAACACCACATAAATCTATTTCCAATATATTGTACTATATTTTTTGAAAGCAGGCATTTGACATTCTTTTGTACCTGGAGCATTTAAATAATGATTATCTTGCACATGGAACATTCGAACAATGATTATCTACTTCCCCACAAAAAAAAGCTTCAATAAATTCCAAAAACAAGAAATAGTACAAAAAAATTTCTATAATCTCAATAGAATAAAACTAGAGATAGATAATAAATCAGAAATAAAAAAATCACTGCAGATGAAAATGAAAAAACAAGACAACAACATCAACAAAACTCTCCTTCAAACAACTCTTGGTTCAGAAGGAATTCAAACTGAAATTTCCTCTGGGATACAACTAAAGTAATTATCATAAGCCTAACTGATAATTCTAAATTTTCATATTAAATTAAAAATAAAAATTAACATTTTCAACATATGACTCAAAAGATTAGGGAAAGAGCACACAATAAGGAAAAAAGATGGAATAAAAATTAAAAAAAAATAATCGATTAGGAGCAAAATAGTATAACACTTGGTTATTGAATCCTAAAGCCAATTCTCTGAATAAAATATTAAAATGAATCACAAGAGTTATTGTTATAAGGACAAAAAAATATATTTTCTGTTTTTTTGTATCCATATGAGATGACATATATTCACTAAAATTACTGAGGTAATCATTTCATGATGCATGTTAAGTCATATCATCATGCTGTATGTCAACTATAGCTCAAAAAAATGAGAAGAAAAAAATAAAACTTATACAGTGCTGTATGTCAACTATGCCTCAGTAAAATGGGGAAAAATAAAATAAAATAAGCAGCTGTAGTAATCAGAAATAAGGAAGAATATACAACATACATACACAATTATAATGGGAAAATAACCATTGGTATATTGGGTGTTTAAAGAAACTTAGGAATAACTTTGCTCAAAATTATAAAAATGAATTTGAGGTCAACTTTGCTCAAAACTGCAAAGATAAATTTGAGGTCCTGGGGCTTCCCTGGTGGCGCAGTGGTTGAGAGTCTGCCTGCCTATGCAGGGGATACCGGTTCGTGTCCCGGTTCAGGAAGATCCCACATGCTGTGGAGCAGCTGAGCCCGTGAGCCATGGCCGCTGAGCCTGCGCATCCAGAGCCTGTACTACACAACGGGAGAGGCCCGCGTACCGCACAAAAAAAAAAAAAAAAAAGAAAAATGGAGGTCCTGAATGAAGTAGACAATTTAGTATGAACATACATACTGTAAATACTCATAGTGCATATAAAAGCACTAAACGAGCAAACAGCTCATTGAAAAAAAGAGAGAAATTTGTCCAAAAACCCTCAAAAACTCCAAAGTCCAGATAGTATAATGCGGAATTTAAATTTTAAGGAACAGAAGTTTCTACACATATTAAAATTGTTCCAGAAAATAAAAAGAAAGATTTTTTTAAGTTTGCATATCATAATGCCCTAATTCTTCAAAGATGATGCAAAAAAAAGAAAAACAATAAACTCATCTAACGGATTAATGTACAAGCAAAAACATCAACTATTAGCTAACATAAACCAGAAACATATTAAAATAATAATAAAAAATGGCAAGGAATAATTTTTCCATCCTCAGGAATGCAAAATCTTTTGATATTTTGTGAAGAATATATATACTATAGAGTAATATATACCACTTATATATAATATATATCATAATATAATTATAGATATTAAATAGATAACATCCATTTATAATGACATCAAAACATTAATAAAATATGAATAGATAAGTATTTCCATAATAAAAATTACTAGAAAAAATATGATAGTGAGAAGACAGACAGGTAAATGTAAAACAAATGGAATGTCCAGAAATGCACCTAAATGTTATAAAATTTGAGTATACTGTAGAAGTCAGGAAGTAGATTTGATAAATCAATGACAGTTATCTGATGAAGAAAATAAACTTGAATCCGTATTCACTCCAAATGGAAAACAACTTTAAAGATAGAAACTAGATTCATGAAAGTGATAGAAGAAAACATGTGAAGATTGCTTTATCAACATTTAGTGGATGAGACCTTCCTAACTATGACCAAATTATATGAAACTGAAAAAGACATATTTGCTTACATGCAAATTTTTGACCCCATAAATTTTTTACAAAATCCTCTAGATAAGGAAACAAACCACCATTAAAAAGACATTTTTTTAAACAAGGGAAAATATTTGCAGCACATAACTGAGACAACTATATAATTATAAAAAGCTATTTCAAAGAAAATAAACAGCACAATAGAAAAAATAAGCAAAAATGTAAATAAAGAGTTCATGGAAAAGAAGAAACAAGTAGCTTCTAAACATAAGAAAAGACGTTAGGCCTTCTGATAACAAATAAATAAATGAAAAAAAAAAACAAAAAAAAACCACTGAGGTATGTTTTGTCCCCTATCAGATGGGCAAAGATGCCAGTGTTGGATGACATTATGTCAGCAAGATGGGGAATAAGAGTAGCTGCCATTTACTGCTGGTGGGATTGCAAAGTGCACTGTGGGCAAAATGCATGTGGGCAGATATTTTATCTTCTCAAATAGCGTATCTCTTAGAATAACAAATATCGTTTAAATCAGTAAAACCCCATTGTGGTGTGTTTAGTTCAAGTATATGCACAGATTTTGAAGTGACACATGAACACCTCAAGAAAAGTCAAGACAAATTATAAAGAATGGATTTACACATAGTCTGCATACAGCCCCAGAAAAGACAGAGGGAAATGAAGAGAAAATTGGAAGAAATTGTCTCCAAAAATATTGCTAGAGGAAAATGTTAAAATGAAGACTACTCTGTATGGTAATCATTTTATACAAAAATATAAATATCTAGCTAGCTAGCTAGTTCCCTTGCATGCACATAAAATAGCTCTTTAAAAAAAAAAGCACACAAAAGGATGATAGGATTTGGTTTGGTAGTGTGGAAAAACTGAGTGGTTAGGGTCTGAGGTGGGAACTTCAAATAACCCGTCATTGAGGTGGGAGGAAGTGTTGTCATAATATAACTTTTTTGAACTTTTGAATTTTACTGTGTTTCCTCATTAACATGAGGAAAAGGGACTAAGAAAAGTTGTCAAAAGATTTTATCAATCATTTCCTTTTTTTTTCTAAATCGATTGCTAATTAAATGTAATACAGATGACCTCCATTAAAGATTATCATTTAATGGTATGTTATGCGTTTAATTTTAGCAAAACTATGTTCCTACCATTTCACTTGCTCTATCCCTAGAAATTAACATGCAAATTGGAACACAGGAAAAAAGAGCAACTGCAGATGTTGGATTGACTTAAGGAGATCCAGAATCTCTTTGGGACATGGGAGTTGGAGGGTAAGCATGCTGACCTCCAGATCTCATAGCTGATTCACTACACTGAGGGTGCAACCAAGCCTGCTGACCTGTAACCCAGTGAGTTTCATAGTCAGAGACCCTGAGACAAGAGGTAGAGAAGAGCTGAACCTGAAAGCTCAGGAATTCTTTAGGCAGTGGAAGTTTAAGCATAAGAAATTAGAGCTAGAGTTGGAAAAAAAAATCTGAAATTCTCCAGCAACTGACAGACAGTAATAATCAGGTGTAGAAGCTATATTCCTAGAATATTTTTTGTAGTGAGTGACCATTCATTCATTCTTTGAGCAAACACTTGAGTGCCAAAGACTTTACATCTTGCTATTTCAAGGTAAAATATGATATAAAGAGTTTAGCTATTATTTCCCTAAATTGATATTATTCTTTAACACTCAAATGAAAGAAAAATCACTAAATCTTCCTTACATCAAATGACTTTCCTCTCAATGTATGTATTTTTTTTTACCATTTATTTTTCATTCTTGATTTAAATATATTATTCTACAGTAAGCAATAGGTTGCCAACTTAAGATAGTTGGACTTACTGATTTTTCAACTTTGCCATATGTGAAAGCTATACACATTCAATAGAAACTATACTTCAAATTTTGAATTTTGATCTTTTCCCAGACTAGCAATCTGTAGTAAGATACTCTCTCTTGATGCTGGGAGGGATCAGGGAGCCATAGCTCCCAGTCAGTCACAGGATCTCAAGGGTAAACAACCTATGTATATGTGTACAACCATCTTGTACACATATAACTATTCTATTTTTTTTTTACCTTCAGTACAGTATTCAATAAATTACCTGAGATATTCAACACTTTATTATAAAATAGGCTTTGTGTTAGAGGATTAGATGATTTGGCCTACCTGTAGGATAATGTAAGTGTTCTGAGTACATTTAAGGCAGGCTAGGCTAAGGTTGGATGTTTGGTAGATCAGGCGTATTAAATACATTTTCAACTTAGGCTCTTTTCAACTTGTAATGGTATTTTTGGGGACATAACCTCATTGTAAGTCAGGGAAGATCTGTAGTTGTTTTGGGAGATGCATTCTTTGCTTTCCACACTATGTGAATTAATATAAAGTATACCAATCTGGGATGTTACGTGTTAGGAAAATTATATTTATTATTCACCTAAGAAATATTTTATAAACATGTGCATGTGTGAGCCCAGTATTTTGTATCCTGAGAAGCAAGCATTAATTACTGAAAGGCAGGCAGCTGTGAAAATATTTTCCTCCTATGATCAAGTTCTCCTCACATCACTGATTTATTTGTAGAGTAACGGTAAAAAGGAACTCAAAATCCGTATCAGATGCAAATCAACTGGATGTGATTAAAGCTAAAAACAAAACATCCTTCATAAATACATTGTTTCAAGGGCACGCTTAAAAATAACAGAGGTAACTTCCCTAAGATTTACTTCTCTGATTCGTTTTATAAATTGAGTTCTAAGCTTCTTAGCATATATAATGCATCCTTTTCTCAGAAAACAGGGGTTTGTTTTTAACATATGGACTTCTTTCGTATTTAAGCTTGAATGTATAAAGTCCTTTCTCAGGGCCTTATATTCATGAGTATACTTCTGTAGCATTAAACATCCAAGAGATGAGAAATTAATTCCTATTTTACTCAGGTTTTCTAAAGATGGAGCTCCCGTATGAGGAGATAAATATTATGAAAGGAACCGATGTGATGAAACCCATAGGTTATGAGTCCAGCGAATTTTGCCAGCTGTATGACTAAGTCTTTATCCGGCCCTCCAAATACACTTTCTCCATCTAAGAGTGGAGATAAAAATACCATATCAATATACATCAATACACATTATAGATACATGTATATCTATCAATGTCAAAGTACCTAGTGTGTTAGCAATTAAAAATGAAAGTTTTAAAAACTGGAGACAAATCTATATTTGTCTACTTGACAAATATTTATAGAATGCCGGTTATATCCTGGGCACATAAATATAATGGTCATTGTGTGTGTAAATTAATATACACATTAGAAAAGACACTTTTTTAAAAGTAACATCTGTGAGAATTTCCCTTTGGACAAGCTGGGGGATTTGCTTTGTTGAGAATTCTTACAAACATCAATTATTTTTAAGCAAATAAAACATTTAAGCAATTAAAATTCAAGGTAAAGTACTAGAAGTTTGAGGATTAGTTGAATTACAATCACTCCAGAAAATATATATTGGAAAGAAAGGTCAAATTGGAAGTAGTAAGTGTGGTAATTGTTGAAAAAATAGGCAGCAAATGCAGGTTGGACTGAAATATTAAGCACTGATTATGGGAAACATTGTAGGAGGTAATGCATTTCTTTTAGATATAATTTAAAAATAGCTCAGACTAGAGAGGAACACTGGGTAAATTTCAGTATTCCTGAAGGACTTCCATACAATGGCAGTTTTAATATATGGGCAGATTTAACAGTAAAATGTTTAGTAAGCTATTAATGACATACACAGATTTTTAGCATGGAAGGACGGGATTCCCCACTGACTGAACCAAGTATGCCTAAAAGAAGATTATGATGTAAAATATCAACCAATTTCTTCACCACAATATAAGTTAAACTTAATAATAGAACACATTTTAAGTAATTTAATCTTAGTATCAGAAAACAAAAAAGGAATAATACATAAAAATAATAAAAATGTACATGTTGAATATTTACAAAACATTTTATATAATGAAAATATATAGAAAATTAAAACACTAGTATACTGTGTATGTGTGCATTGTGTCTGTGTAATAAACTTTCCTCTGTATCCATCAACAATGAATACTAACAAATATTTTGTCTAATTCACATATCGTAACACAATAATATAACACAGTAATATTATAAAGATTCTATTTCCTAAAATACAGGTAGAAATTATCTTGATATAAATTTGAGTAGAAGATACTCCTTCAGATTAAGCTCTTGGAAGGTTTCCTTCTGTGATTATAATCAATGAAGAATATTCTCCAATCAAAGAGTGTATAACTGATATCTCTACATGTGGAATTAAAAACAACCCAATTTACATTACTGAATCTTTATATAAGTCACCACTTTAAATTCACACTTTAATACCCACTGAGTTATTTTCAAAACTAATTTTGAGGATAGAGATAAAAATGAAATTGTTGTGATACTAACCTTCTTCTGTTACAAGGTCAGGGTTATCACTGCATGCTATTTTCGCTCTCAAATTCTACAACGTTTTCAAAATTGTTTTTCCTTCTCATAAGATGCTCGTTGCTTTTATTGTGAAATGCTCCTTATGGTAAGCAACTGATGGAATGTCCATGGCCACATTTGCAACATAAATTGTCCTTTCTCTTCTAAAGAATCTATCCAAAAAGAAAAGTTATTTAAAACAAATATTTCTAGTCTGTTTAATTATTATAATAAAATAAACCATAGTGAAATAAACATTTCTAACTCACCCCTAGTTTTGATTATAAAATATATTAACAATATAACAACTTGGCATCCACTTTGAAGTACAATGCTATATGATTTAGAAATAAACTTTAGTTTTCCAGTTCTCTTAATAGACAGTTCATTTTTTCCCTAAAATATCCTCTGAGATCTCTCTGATTCAAAGATACCAAGTATTAAATTTTAGTTGGAAAGTATTTAAGAGTATGTATGAAAATCTCTTTAAAGAGATTTAGTAAATTCAATGGCCAAAATGAATAAGAGTGCAAAATAACGAGCTTAAATGAACATTTAATGAGTAATTTTAGTTACATCGGCATAGCTATATTTTATACATCATTTTGTGGATCCTCAGCAATTCATTGTGGTGTAGTCATTTATTGGTAATTATCTCAATTCATTAAAGTGGAAATTCAGATTGGTTCTACAGAGTGCTTCATTTATGGAGAATTTGGCTAAGTCAAAAATTAGCATTCTTGCAGTATGGTGATTGTAAGCCATATTGTGTCATATGTTTATGGAAAAATGTTTCAAGTTTTATAAACTGGCTAAAGTTTTGTCAATGATTATACTTACATGTGAAATTCTATGCGAGATGCAGTGGTATGAGCAGAGTATAGGGGGACTTATTATCTGGTCATGGGGACAGGTTTATGAATATTACTCTTTTAATGAGCCTCCACAGATTATCAGGTGTATTTTAACACATTTTACTGACATATTCCAAACAATAGAATTATATGGCAGTTTTGTCTTAAGAACTTCAGAAATTTTGATCTTTGGGGTCTCATTCTTGAGTGTTTTCAAATGGTTAGAATAAGATAACCCTGGGATTATCAAAATAAATTACTTAGTAGTGTAAAATAGGAAGTACAATACTGGTAAAGACTTTTCAAAATGATTTTTCAGGTGTTATTCATTCAGGGAGATATTGTCTTCCTAAAATTCAGTATAATCTGTATTGAACTGCCCCTGAATTCACCATGTGTGAGAAACTCCCCATCCTACTCACCCTCAAAGGTTATTTATCAACATATTGATAGTAATAAACAAATTGATAGCAATAAATTACATCCTTTTGAATAAAATAGGAATCCATGAGTCTACACCAAAGTAAATAGACACGTTAATTATAAATGGAGAGAGAGGAAAGTTCTTCCTCAAAATCGAATGGGGGCTTCCCTGGTGGTGCAGTGGCTGAGAGTCCGCCTGCCAATGCAGGGGACACGGGTTCGTGCCCCGGTCTGGGAAGATCCCACATGGTGCAGAGCGGCTGGGCCCATGAGCCATGGCCGCTGAGCCTGCGTGTCCGGGACCTGTGCTCCACAATGGGAGAGGTCACAACAGTGAGAGGCCCACGTACCTCAAAAAAAAAAAATCGAATGGTAACTAATAAGTGTAGAGGAGTGATTGAAATAGTAAATCTCCATTTGTTAAACATAAGTGAACACTAAATCTAGTATGTAAAAGTTAGATGAGTGACAGAATATTTGCATAGCCTCAAAGTACTTCCAAGCAGAATTTGTATTAATTATAGAGGGGGAAATGTTACACTGGATAAAGCTAGCACACACCCTTAACTAAGTGATCAAAGTCAGTATCCCCAGGAAAGTGATAGATTGACGTGCAATGAGGACACAGCATCCCTTCTGTGATATTCTTGCCAAAAATACATACCATAATCTGATCATGAGGAAACATCAGACAAACTCAAATTGAGGAACATTTTTCAAAAAGACTGGCCTCTATTCATCAAAAATTTAAGACCAGGAAGATCAAATAAGCCCTGAGGAATTATTTCAGAAGGAGGAAGACTAAAGAAACATGGTGATCAATGCAAGGAGTGATTGAAGATTAGATTATTGGGACAGTTGGTGAATTTCTATCTCAGTAAAGGATTTCGGGGACTAAAGCTTTGCACTGTCCCTGCAGTGTCTTATTAACTATGAAGTTACATAAAAACAAAGAGAAAAATGTTGCACTGATACAGCTATCAATATATAAAGTGACTCCTAGCTTCTTAGAGGATATATTATTAAAATAAATTTATGGTAATGATTAAGGACTGACTGCTATTTATAAATCAATCCTTTATTATTCATACTTCAGTTCTAACACAAAGTAAGTTTCTAATTTCTTGACTAGATTAACAGACATACTAGCTGGGGAAAAGGAGAATTTTTCTGTGATTAGCACAAAGCCGACAATCCAAAGGAAAGAGTATTTCATTAAACAGTTCTTGGCAGAAATGAAATGGCCATCACATTGCTAACACGATGCTTTCAGATGTATGTCTATTACACATGGCACATACTTGATTAAATATTCAAACATCATCGGCCAAATAATTATCTATCATGAAAACAGACTTTTCAAAAGTATAGATATTATTATATTACATGTGAAGTAGAGTCTGAGACAGAGAACCTGATGCTACCTACTGTCTTGTTTTAATTTTGATGTTGAGATGATCTAACACAAACTTAAAATCATCTTTTATGGTAAATATATATAACCCTTCCTCACATGTCCAGTAGTTCATCAGTAATCAACTTTAAGATAAATGTGAAATTATAAGTGATTTGTCATACTGCCGTTTTATGGACTATCTCAGGTGTAGGAATCTATAACAACTTAAAAAAGACTCAACAAAATTTAAGTGTGTGTGTTTTATTGTATAATAAGATTCCCCCCATGAAATTTTATTCAGATCACAATGAAACGTATTTTATTCACCATGTCAGGAGAAGAATCAACACTGAAGAGTTTGAATTTTATGTTTATTCAAATTTGTTATGACTGAAATGGAAAGGAAAGAGGTTTTCTATGCAGTTGTATTTTTTCAATTTCAGTAAAAACAAATGAGATTATATTATTTATGTGAAAGTACCTGACTTCTGGTATACAAGTCTTGTTTTTAATATTAAGTGTAGGTGGAAAGTTATTTAGAGGATATCATTATCTTGTGGACTCTACCAAAAATAGTGAATAAAGGGAAATGTAACAATTTATCTTTAGTAATCCAAACTGCCCACTTCTTGTTAAAGTCTAAGATTAACATCTGGCAAAGGAATCTCATAATCACAAATTCTAGTTATCCCTTCCCTTACTTTTATAAGTACATAGTAAGCAAATGTGAGTTGTTCATTTAGAGAACATCTCAGTTCTTTATAATGATAAAGAGGGTGTCCTTTTCTAAAATTCCCTATATAGTCACTGTAGTGGGCTTCCATGATAAAGACAATGCTATAACTTGATTGGACCATTTTAATTTTCTCCTGAGTAAATGGAAGGACTTTATTTCATCAGTCCTCTATCAACTAGGTGGGACCGAGTGGCATGTTACAAACAGTGGAATATGGGCAGAAGTGCTGTAGTACACTTTCACTCCTGGCCCTAAAACATATGCTTCCACTTTATTCCTTTATTTTCAATGGCAGGATGGCAAGTGCCTTAGTGGCCATAAAACCAAGAAAATGGAAGGAATTTTCTTCCCTAATTTACCCCTTGGAGGAGAGTGGCCCAAGAGGGTTGTATGACCAAGAACATCCATATTGGGCTGAAAAATAAACCTAAATGATGTTAATGCATTGACATTTGGGACTGTTTGTTATACCAGCTCATCCATCTGACAAATAGAGTTTTCTGTTTTAAACTCTATGTAACCTGGAAACAAGTAGTATGAGAGTATGAGGGTGTGTGTGTGTGTGTGTGTGTGTGTGTGTGTGTGTGTGTAAAAGTGAGTCAAGTTATATACATTTCCCACTGATGGTGAAACACTGAATAAATGGATTTTCCCTCCCACTTCTGCAATTCATTTTATAAGAAAGACATGCATTACAAGCAACAAATCCCGACTGTGATTTTTTTTTCTTTTTTTTTTTTTGGTACGCGGGCCTCTCACTGTTGTGGCCTCGCCCGTTGCAGAGCACAGGCTCTGGACGTGCAGGCTCAGTGGCCATGGCTCATGGGCCTTGCTGTTCCACGGCATGTGGGATCTTCCCGGACTGGGGCACAAACCCACGTCCCCTGCATCGACAGGCGGACTCTCAACCACTGCGCCACCAGGGAAGCCCGTGATTTATTTTTAAAAGGAAGCTGAATTCAACACAGATTTGGCTCAGCTTCCTCACTGTCTATATCCATAGCCCCATGTAATCAATGCTCACTGATGTTCATAATGATGACTCTGATTGGATGCAAGCTGCTTCACCCTTTCACCAAGATTTTATCTTAGTGTCAAATTATGAAAATGTTAAGTCTAATGGACCAGATATTATTTTCAGATATCAATGCTCACATAAAGTATATAGAGTTTGATATGTAGAGGGTGAGACTTGGCAAGCCTCTCACACACTGATTATTCGGAGAACAGTTTCAGGTGTCTTGTAACATTAACAGAATAGACACCTAATATTTAGAATGCTTGGCAGTACATAGAGCATTTAACAGGTATCATCTGATTTTTTTATTAGTTATCTATTTTATACACATTAATGTGTATATGTCAATCCCAATCTCCCAATTCAACCCACCACTTCCCCGCCCCCCTGCTTTCCTCCCTTGGTGTCCATACGTTTGTTCTCTACATCTGTGTCTCATTTCTGCAATTGCAAACTGGTTCATCTGTACCATTTTTCTAGATTCCACATATATGTGTTAATATATGATATTTGTTTTTCTCTTTCTGACTTACTTCATTCTGTATGACAGTCTCTAGGTCCTTCCACATCTCTATGAATGACCTGATTTTGTTCCTTTTTATGGCTGAGTAATATTCCATTGTATATACGTACCACATCTTCTTTATCCATTTGTCTGTCGATGGGCACTTAGGTTGCTTCCATGACCTGGCTATTGTAAATAGTGTTGCAATGAACACTGGGGTGCATATGTCTTTTTGAATTATGGTTTTCTCTGGGTATATTCCCAGTAGTGGGATTGCTGGGTCATATGGTAATTCTATTTTTAGTTTTTTAAGGAACCTACATACTGTTCTCCATAGTGGCTGTATCAATTTACATTCCGACCAACAGTGCAAGAGGGTTCCCTTTTCTCCACACCCTCTCCAGCATTTGTTGTTTGTAGATTTTCTGATGATGCCCATTCTAACCAGTGTGAGGTGATGGATGCCTCATTGTAGTTTTGATTTGCATTTCTCTAACAATAGGAATAATCTCATTGAATCCTCTCAATAAACCTAAGAAATGAGAACTCTGATGATTATCCCCAGTTTACAGATTATGAAAGAGAATCAAGAGGCCACTATTCTGAGCCTCCCATGAAGGAGCTTTCCTTTATTCCTCAAGGTGGCCTCAAGTCTTCCCTCTGTTTCTGTTAAACAGTAAATACCTAGAAGTTATTCTTTGAAGGGCTAAATAAATGAAGAGCTAAATAAGCAAGAATTTCTTCCATGTTTTCTGGTTCTAAACTCGTCCTGTGTGCCAATAGCACTGAGATAGTCAGCTGTGGAACTTTCATGGTATTTTAGTTGTATACCTCTCCTAGGGCTCTCACTTTGCTTTATGTTTGCACCCCCAATAAATAATAACCAAATATATACCCTATAATGGTTAAATGAATAACCTATTTCTACTAAATTGAGGAAACTGAAAATCAAATGCACTCTTATGAACCTGTTGTACATTCATTCTGGAGGAACCCCCAACTCACTGATAAAATAAGACAGTGCTATGTACTTTAGAAGATGTATCTTGTCTCTGCAAACCCCTTAATCAATCCCAACCCCTTGAGGCTATGGATTATATTTTAATAGTAAAAGATCAAAGTAAGAAAAATTAAAAGCTGACCTCAGCTGCCAGTTTCAAAATTCAATGTTCACACCCACCCACTCTCAAAATTCTGCTCAGCCAGGCAAAGAGAAATGGTGATCTCAGTGGAACATTCAAGATTAAAAGAATACTATATTGTGTGAGTTAATCAATAGCTTTCTAAAGAGTTGTAAGTCATTCAGCTGAGATCTAAGCAGGATTTTTTTTTTCCCCACCAAATTTTCAAGAAAGGGGTTTGGGGTTTGTAAGTATACATTATATTTTAAATGCAGCGTTTTAAGGCTTTTGGCATCTACGGGCTTCTTTTGCTGATAATTGGTGGGAGAAAAGTAGGATGTTTATACTTAATATCCTTCACCTATTTCATCCTTCTAGGTATAAAATAAATAAGTCGTGAGGCTATAACATACACATAGCAAATCTAGTCAATAATATTTCAACAAATCTGTATGGTGATGGGTGACAATTTGTCTTACTGCAGTGATCATTTCATAATGTATGAAGCTATCAAATTGCTAGGCTGTGTATCTGAAGCTAACATAATACTGTATATTAATTATTACTCAATACAAAATAATTTCCAGCTCTATTTGTTTAGGGAAAAAGAAGAAGGACACATCCTCAGTAATTAGGGGACAGTGGAAAGAATTGCTATTTATATTAAACCTAGTAAGTATATCAGTGTGACTTGGATATGGGGAATCATGACTTTACGATCAGGAATTAAATTTTTTGACACTTTAAAATTATTAATTTATGTTCAATTTAGTTTTGAGAATAACTTCATTTTTAATATTGCCATCCTTTTTACAAAATATGAAATGATCTGTAGCCCAGTTCTCATCCAGTGAATTCAACATCCAGTTATTTAAAGTGTCTTATTTTCCTTGCATTAGGAGTGGATGGGGGTCTATTCCTATCTAAATGTTAATTTGCACCAGAATTGAACTGTTCAATTCAAATAGTACAAAACTTCATTGTCAGTCGGCTTCTATGTGAAGGTAGGATAAAGACAGAACTTAAAATTTATCTTGATTTTGAGAATTTTACAGACGTTATCTAATTTAACACTAATAATGCCCTACGAGATAGATATTGCTATTCTCCCTCTCTCTGTCTGTCTCTCTCCCCTCCCCATATTAGTTTAAGTTCAGGAAAGTGAAACTCTAAGACATTAATTATTGAATCAGTCATTACTCAGAGTTGTCTGTCTGATTCCAAAGGTACCAGTTTATTTTTCTGTATTTAAAAAATGAGGTTTGGGGCTTCCCTGGTGGCGCAGCTGTTGAGAGTCTGCCTGCCGATGCAGGGGACACGGGTTCGTGCCCTGGTTCGGGAAGATCCCACATGCCACGGAGTGGCTGGGTCCATGAGCCATGGCCGCTGAGCCTGTGCATCCGGAGCCTGTGCTCCACAACGGAAGAGGCCACAACAGTGAGAGGCCCGCATACCGCAAAAAAAAAAAAAAAAAAAAAAATGAGGTGTCATTTTATAAGACCACTGTCCAGGGAGCTGTTCCTTACAGATGACATTGAGAGAAAGTGTCCAACATGATTTGAGGGAGTGGCTCCCCTTAAATATAACTGATTAAATTCTCATCTTATGAAAAAAATCAAATGGATTAAATCAAGGTGCAGCAGAGAATGATGATAATTGTCTGAATTTTTTTTTTTTTTTACTTGTCCAATCTTTTGTCAATATGCTGCTATTTGTCATCATGGATATACAATATGTAACAAAGTTGTACCTCCATGAGACATGAATAGCGACTAACTAAACCTTGTCTCCCATCATTTCTTTCAGCAGTATTTGGTGGGTATAATCTGACTTGCTCCTGCATGGAAATTCCTATAGATTCCATGGCTTTTCTGTTCTTTCATAATAGATAAACATGTGGCTTCTCATTGCCTTAGCACATCTTAGTTCAGGAAATGGAATGTTCACTGCAAGATAATAATCAATACTATGAACTTGATTTAGTATAAAATCTTTCTCGCTTTGAGACTAGAACTCGATTGATGGCGGGATACTACTGAGTGACGTAGGCAAATTTGACACCATTTCACATTCAGCTTCTTTGCATTGATCTTCCTCTATGTTTCCTCCTTCACAGAAACGAACTGGCTAGTTCACCTGTCACTGACTTCACTTTCTCTGGATCTGGCAAAAGCTTTTTAAAAGTTTCCTGTTTTGGATCCTCTGTCTTGCAGTTTTCTTTTTTGTTGTTGTTGTTGTTGTCTTTTGTTTTTTGTTTTCATGGAGCTGGGGCCTTGACTTCATTGTTTTGTTGTTTTGTTGTTTGTTTGTTGTTTTGTCTTGTTTTGTTTTGTTTTAAGCTTTGCCGGTTATTCTAATGTGTACCTATTGTTGAGAAATACTAATATGACACAACTCCCTAATTAAAACAACAATAAACAACTTTGTTTAACAGAAATAAACTATTTCATGCCAGATTTTTATATAGGTATCTCATTTTGGATGGAGACATTTCCACATCTTTAATAAAGGTGGTTGCTTGCTTGCAACAGTTCCTTCACTCTAGGCATGGTCAGTCCTAGGGCTTTAATACTCTCTTGGTTCTGCCCTGCAGAAGCCCATTGGCCAGAGTGACCCCCATACAGGTAGAACAGCTAGAGTTCTGGAAAAGCCCTCCACCCTTTAACCTTGAGCTGAAAAAAGGAGTAGCACTCACTCCTCTTTGAGGAAAGATGGAGCAGTACTAATGGCAAATGATCTAACAGCCAACTAACTAACAGCAAACTAACTGCAAAAATTCTCCTCAAAACACTTAACCCTCTGATTTTTAAAATATTACTTGAATGACAAAAGGGTGTTCAAGAGTCATGAAATAAGTTTTTAGACATTTTCTTTAAAACTGTGCATGTTGATTTACTCATTTTGTAGTCTCATAACAGATACTGGCTCCTCAGTTAAAACTCAGGCTGGGGGCTTCCCTAGTGGCGCAGTGGTTGAGAATCTGCCTGCTAATGCAGGGGACACGGGTTTGAGCCCTGGTCTGGGAGGATCCCGCATGCCGCGGAACAACTAGGCCCGTGAGCCACAACTACTGAGCCTGCGCTTCTGGAGCCTGTGCTGCGCAACAAGAGAGGCCGCGATAATGAGAGGTCCGCGCACTACGATGAAGAGTGGCCCCCGCTTGCCACAACTAGAGAAAGCCCTCGCACAGAAATGAAGACCCAATAGAGCAAAAATAAATAAATTAATTAATAAACTCCTACTCTCAACATCTTCTTAAAAAAAAAAAGAAAGAAAAGAAAAATAAAAAGCTCAGGCTGGAAGGATTGAATTTAAGCACTGTATTACCAACATGTGATGATTTTCCCATTTGTAAAGATATCACAGCCAGCCTTAGAAACTTGGGTGCTAAATTGGAAAAGCAGGTGGCAAGCATATTCATATTAATGTTAAGAAATATTAGATAATAGATCTCAATATCACATGAAATATTAAAACCTTGTAGGTTAGTGAAGAAAGCATACTTTGGCTATATTTAACAGGAGGGAATATAACCAGGAAATGTTTGATCTACATAACATTTTAGAAAAGCTGGGGGTCCCAAGATCTGAAAAACACTCTGGCTTATTATCTCAGCTTTCTATAGAACTAAAATGAATAATCTGCTCATCTGAAGACAGATAGCAAAACCTCACATCTAAAGTGTGCACATTTCCATGCGCCAGTTTGCAGATCTCACTGAAGAGCAATGGGTTTTCAATGCTTTTCATCAGTAAAATCTAACCTAGAACCTTCCTAAAGGAATTATCCTGGGTCCCCAGGGAAAAGTGTAGAAGAGGATGGGAAAGATGCTTACTTAACAACAGACATTCCTACACAGAGATGTCAAATGATTTCCGTTGCTAGAACTTACCAAAGATAAAGTAGAAAATATTCTTAGAAGTGGTGGTAGTGATGAAAAATTTATAAATCATCTCAGAAATATATGAAATCTCAAACAAATATATGAACAAGCAAAAATCACCTGTAAAAATAATGTCATGTTGTGGTATGAAAGAATATAGAATTGAGTTCAAGGAAACTCTGAAAGTATGGTGTTCAGAAGCATAACTGATGATGATAAGTAATTGTTTTCCAAAAACATGTACACTGATTAACCTATCATCAAAACCCTTATTTATTTTCTAGTAAAAGTGACCTTTAGAGAAAATACATTATCACACTGACGGATTTCATATCTGAGATATGATAAAGAAGGGGGCATTGTAACAGACCTTAACTCATCTTCTTCTGACATTTCTTCTACTCATCAAATTCCTCAGAAAGGATCTCAAGTAAGAGGCAATAAAACCCTTAGCAGAAAATGACATGAAAGCTTGCCCCTTCATTCCACAGTGTGTGTGACAGGGTGACTCTCTCTAGACTAACAGCATATAGCAGATATTCTTCATGGAGCACTGAAGTAACAATCAACATAACAAAGGGACATCTTACAATTTAGTACAGTGCACACTTCATTAACTGGATCACTAAGGGTATACTAAGTAACTACTCACACACATCAGAGTGCAATTACAAAGTGTTTGTTTTACACACACACACACATGTACACACACACAACCCATGTGGCATTTAGGAATTGAGACATCCAGATTTTTCAAAATGATTGCCCTGAAAGCTAGAACATTTGTATTCTGTTAATCACAATGTTAAACCAAGAAACTTGAATTCTCAAGTATGAAGCCAAGTGTAACATATTATTTATTGCTCTTTTCAGATTGGTATAAGGACTTAGATTTCACCCAAGATTCTAATAGTACCACTTCTTCAAAGAATGTGCAATGAAATTTCAAGGAAAAATATGATTTTTTCTTGGGCTACTGTTATCCTATTTTATTCACCACAGACATAACTGGGATTGAAAAAAAATTGATTCTGACAGATCTTAAACGTTTTGACCAAGAGCTATATTTTGTACCAATGTGTATGCAAATTAACAAATATTATGAGTTAAAATAATATGTATTCTTTGCAGCTATACTTTTAACAGTAGAATAAACAACCAAAAAGTGTTTCTAAATGCTGTATGCTCTCTTGTTTTGTCTTCTCATTTTACTAGTTTCTTCTGTTTGGTTTTAGCTTCCATAATTTACCACCAGTTTGTCCTTTCTTTTCTTTGTGGGCCAGTCCTTTGTGAAAGTGTTGGGATTTATCAACGGTTACCCATATAAAAGGCTTGCATTTGTCTGAAAGAACATTGAATATTAAAATCCAAGTTGTCAAGGACAGCCTGCCAGGCTGGCAGTAGATTAAAGACTGTTTGTGAATTCAGGCACCTTGTTCTCCTTTTGGTGGGTAAACTGAGAACTAGCATCGTTTATGAAATCAAGTATGATATTGACACAGTCTGCACAACTGAACTCTGCAGCTGTTACAGAAGTCCAAAGATTTTCATTCCCTATGTTCTCTTAAAGTCTGGGATATAATAAACTTTATAATTTTATTCAAAGGACCTGTCCGAAGCTGATATAGAATCCATAATAGTAACACCTGGGAAAAGATTACTCAATAAATATTCAGTGAGTGCCCATTTTGCTTCCGAAACAGTGCTAGGATCTAGATGTAGGGTGACCTAGAAAGAGATGGCTTTGAGGAGTTTGGCATCTTGCCACAATTTTTTCTCTAACGTAATAAATTTAACTGTATAGACAAAGGCCACAACCATCATTGTATTTCCGTTGAGTCGGCAATTCAGCATTAGTCACACACACATTCATTGTTTTGACAAATACTATGATTTACAATATCAGATTTTAGAATAATCCAGAGTCAACTAGTCTACTCTTTTTAATGTGGGATAGGCAGTAAATCACATGTCTTTCTAGGCCTTTGATCTTGATCACTATATTTTTGTCTACCCACTTAAAATTTACTTGATGCTAAACACCAAGGGCTTTTTCTGTCACAAATACATCATCCAAACCTGGTGCTGAGAGTTCAGTGTCCATCATCTTTCCATCTTGTGACTCAAACCTATTTAACGATACATGAGAAAGTCTGGCCCTGTGCTAAATCAGCATTTCCTGACAAGGGAATAAGTAAATTCTGGGGTTGGAAAGTTTTGTCAGCTCCTACACAACTTGTGCTGTAGCAGGGTCTAGGAGAGCCTTGTCAGCAATTTGTCTGACCTAGCCCACTCCGATGTGACTATAATTCCTCAGTTTATCTACAAGAAGGGAACATTCATACCAGGTAGGGTTATATTTACAACCAGAAATTAAATCACCACATATTGCCTAGGGCCCAGGAAAGGAGAAATGGCATTTGTGGACTACTGGTGTAGTCTAAAATGAAGAGCAGGTCAGTGAAGGCTCCAGGTGACCAGGCGCTCTATTACTACCTTGAAGAGGTGATGTCAGGACCCTTGAAGTTGTCAGGATTAAAAATAAGCCGTGTTCTGGAAGATTCCAGCAACACAGGAGGTGCTTAAAATCAGTTTTTTTTTTTTCACAGAAAGAGTTCCAACTAGCATAAACAACTGTCTAAAATAGCTTTTAGGTTATAAATGCCAGTGATTGAAGTGAGAAAAGATTAAGGGCTAATGTATAGACAATTGCTTCCATTACATAATTTCTGTCTCAGTTACAGGTAAAATGTTGCTCCTGCTTTGTTGTTATATATATATATATATATATATATATATATATATATATATATATATATATATATATATATATATATATATATATTTCTTTTTTTACACATATATACGGATTCATATGCGGCTACTCCCGTATTTTAAATGTTACCTGCATCAACATCCCAGAATATCACAAAATTGATCTATAATTTACCTAATTCTACATGAACAATTGTCGTTGGGTTTCAAATAGAAGACATGTTTTCATAGCAGATGGCATTTTCATTTTATTAAGTACCCCAGTTCAGACTGCTATGAATCTGTACAATGTATCTCGAGTTAAAAATCAAGTTATTTCAGATTTTGTCAAATACATTTCAGGACTCCTCTTCAGTTCCCTTGCTGTTTATTAGGTTTTGTCTTTGTTTTGTTCTAGGTTTCTGGTTGGCTTTCTTATCCAGTTTCATGAAGCCTTCTCTGTGTTTACTCTACGGTGCCCTACAGCTGAGCAATGGCAAAAAGAGAAGAAAAAGCATTTTTTCCTATATTGATAAAGATACGGATTGGAGAAACAATGCCATGCAGATCAATTTGTGCCTCAGAAATCTGAAATTGGGTTTCTTTTTATTGTTATGAACTCAGAGAACAGAGAGATTTTGAGAGCGCTTTGTTCAATAAAAAGAGATCATGACCCAAATCAAACAATGCCTCATATTTTCAACAAAGCTGTTTGGCTTTTGAAATGTTAGCATTAATTACATTTTTTGGTATTGTTCAATGATTATATTTTTTGGCTATGCTCTGCATATGGACTTATGTGCACCTAGAGGGAAAAATACTAGAATGTATTCTCAAAAGGATCAGGGCCCTGAACTGTATTGTTCACACTTATTTCACAGATTGATGTAATTTGTCTGGGCATGCTTCCCAGTTATGGCTAATTTTTCAAAGCTCCTCAGATTTTTCTAGTGGGGGGTCGAGTCTGAGAACCATAGGGCTAGAGCAGTGCTTCCAAAAGTATAATGCACATGTAAATCACCTGGATATCTTGCTAAAATGCAGATTCTGATTTTGTAGGTACCGGTTGACCCTGAAAGTATGTATTTCTACAAAATTCCTAGAGGATGCCGATGCTGATGTTGCATGTACTGCATGCTGTGTAGCCGGTCCAGTAGATATGGCAGCTAAGACTGCAAACTCAGCAAAATGCCACAGTTTAAACCATGACTATAATGCCCAATCTTCTTCTGAACCATGTAAAAAAGAAACATTGCAATAGAAAACTTTCTTTTTTTTTAAATTTTTTGTTGCTGTTTTTCCAAAGGAGGTTTAAGATGCTTTGCCAAATAGGTCCACGATTATGTTACCTGCACTAATTTTTCTAGGATTCAATGGTGAATGAATATGCTTTTGTAATAAAAATATCCACCTATAAATTTTGGAATGTATTATAAACCCAAAATACTGAATATGCTGTATGGTAATAAGATAATGGAAATTGATGGATACATCATAACAAAAGTACCATCTGATGGGGGAATGTTAGGGAATACATGCCTTGAATAATCATTACATGGAATCTTTACATGAAACATCAAAAAATACTACAAACCAGGACGTTGTCTGTTGTGTTCTCTTTAAAAAAATATTTTCTAAAATACATAACTAGCATTCATTTTTAACTGAATTTAAAATTCTGAAGCATTTGAAATAGTTCTATGAACAAATATTGGGCATAGTATTATTTAACCCAGAATTTTTTTCTTGTATTGATAGCTTCACAGTCTGAATTTTCAAATATATCAAGGCATTTGCTTTGGTTTCATATTGTGAGAATATCTATGTGTTTTAATACAGGAAATAACAAATGATGTAGTTTACCCTCACCCAGTTCTTAAAAGATTTTTTAACCTCAGTTCCGTTTTCCAAGGAGCGAGACCAAAGTTCATATTTGTTGCATTCTGGAAAGTTCTTTTTATTACTTTGTTATAACAAGATATGTTCATAAAAGCGGCAAAGTTTCATGCTATCTGTGCAGAATTCCTTCTTTGTTAGTGGTGTGTGCAAAGCCATCTGTTCTCTTTAGAGTGGCAGTGATGACTTGTGTGGGACAGTGAGCACTTGTCAGCGCCTGGAAGATGGTCCTCTGCATAAATCATTATTCCATTTTCATGTATCACAAGCAGTGAACTCTTTTTAGGTTGCATTTCTGGCTGAGGTTGGCATATACTGAGGGAAGAGTATTAGTCAAGGAAAGCTGCTTATTAAATTACTCATATCACTTTAACAGAACAGCTACTAAGCCAAACTGACTAAAATATCTTAGTAGTTACCCACAGCATATGTTTGAATACAGATGCTCATTCTAAGCAATTCAAAGAGCCAAGGCTGTGGAGGTTGATAAATGTTCAGCTTTTAGATACAAATCAGGGGTTAAATGGATATGTCAAGATGCTTAGCCTGCCCTGATACTTTTAGCTGAAGAATAAATGGTGGCAAACTTCCCACTAGGCTATTTTATAACCCTAGCATGGAAAAAAATGTTAATGGAAACATTCATCTATTGCTTTTAATAATGCATTGACTCCATTTTATTTGATTGGCTTTTAAACAACAAAAAAAAACTTTTAAAATATACTATTCAAATGAAGGCAAATCATAGAGTAATGTGTTTATTCATGCAAGAAGATGTGCAGGGGCATAAATTCCTAATATAATTTTTGTAGGGTTTACCTTATTGAGGGCAGACAGTTCACTCAAAATAACTATTTAGTAAAGTCTGATGCATTAAATTAATAACTATCCTGAGCACGGGTTTGAGATATGGCAGTCTGCCTTCCAGGACTTGAAATCAGACCACAAGCAAGTTCTCATGAGTCACTTAATATCCATTACATTATAACAACTTTTAGTCATGGATAGTATTGATGGTGCTTGGAATAGTGACATAGAGATGAAAGATTTTATAACACATTGCATGTCCTTAATCAATCAAGTGATTCTGATTTGAGAAAAGAAGCATGATTTTGGTTTTTGGTCAATTCCTACTTAATTCCTGAGTTGATTTGAACTACAAAATGAAGAAAACCTAGTTTTCTCTTTGAACTCTTTCTTCCAGCATAAATAATTGTCTCAATTAAAATCATTATTATTTTCAGCAAATTAAGAAAATATTGATGATTATGCTGGATTAAGCTGTTTTAGTTTGAGTTTGAATTCTATTTCCTGATGGGTCTTTATTCAGATTTCTATTTCCTGATGCCTATTAAAAGATAAGCATTTGATGAAAGTTCCTTATTTTTAATACTTATGTGTGCAAAAGTATCCAAAGCTACAGCAATTCCCTAGGCAGATTTAAGCCCACGAGGTCTCTAATATATTCCTTGATTAGCTAGATAATTAATCACTTTTATCCATATACTGAGTACCACACTTCTCCCTCAGTCCAAGATATCACTACTAATTTAAACAAAATTCTGAATCTAACATATTTTTCACATGCAGATTCAGTTCACCCTCAATACTTCACAGCAAGAGGAAGGAGAATAAAATAAAGCTCAGTAAAAGTGAAAAATAATCCATGACTGCATTATTCTTCAAAGGAATTGTTAAGCCATCCTTTACACATTATGAGAAATTCCTTTGTGAACAGTGGATTCATCATATGTGCAGGTTACTGAGATAACAGAATGTGCAGGAATGTGACCGTAATATTAGCAAGAAAGATCAAAGTTGAAAATTAGGGCAACAATTGTCCACTCTATTAAAATATTAAAGACAAAGATCACTTTCAAGAAACAGAAATATGGTCTAAATTGTTACAAAGCAGGAAACGTGCAGTATAAAATGGCTTAAAGCCATGTTGAAGGGTGTTTTTTTTTTTTCTTAATTTGTGTAATTTGGAAAATGTCATCTAAAAACATGAGGTGTGCAAAAGGCTGCTTCACTTTTCGCGTTTTTAGGGCTGTTGAGGGACAGAGTTCAGATGTTTGTGAAGGAAGAACTTTCAAATTCAAAAATAGCTAGAAATTGAAGGAATTTTTCTTACTCAACATCTAACTATTTCCAAATGTTAACAGGCATATTCTCAATAACTAAATGATGGAGTTTGAGACCTATTCTTCTCCTTTTCTGAAGACCTGAGAAATGCCCTTGTTGGGTATTGACAATTTGTGCTCAGCCTGTTCTCTGATTTGCTTTTTGTTGTGAATCTTCTCTCAATTTCTAAGGATTGTATAATTTATCCTCTGATGCCTGAAGTTTTATGTTCTATACAGTTAGTTATTTCTCCCTTAAATGACACTCACTGATGATTTTAAAACATTTTTAAAATAATAAAGATACAAAATAAAAATATTTCCTTTATGTCTTATGAAATTTCTTCATGATTAAAATTCTTAAATCTTCGGATATCCACTACCTCTGTTTCAATGATAATATATGACTGCAAAAATAATATTTCTAAAATTTACTATATAATATTTCATTCTACAGGTGTACCATAGTTTAAGCTATCACTTTTCAGTTGTTGGAGAATTTTCCCTTTTTTTTTAATTTTTGTATTTTAAAATAGTAGAATTATGAACTACTGTCTAAATCTTCATTTGCCTTTCCACATATTACCTATAAAAGTTCTTTTAAATCAGTTTATTTTTTCAACATTTCATTGAATCTGTCATTGCAAAGATTACCAGTGAATTATTTCAGACAAATTAAATGTCTTTTTTTGAAACCCCAATTTAACTGGCTTCTCTGGAGAAGTGTTTCCACTCAGTTCTCCTTTTTGAATCTTCCTACCCTTTTGGTTTATTTGAGAATACTCAGTGGTTAATATTTGATCTAAGTACACATAGCTCATTGAAGTATGTGTATATGCAATCATGTACCCTTTTTTTTTTTTTTACCTCTTAAACTCTGAGGCTGCTTCTCTATTACAAAAGGAAGCAAATGATATAATTCTGACTGTAATAAAATATTGCCTCAAAATTTTGTCACCTTAGAACTACCTCTTTCCTAATCATCCATTTCCCCATATTCCCTATATTCTAGTATCTCTACTATGTAGTATCTCTTATGAATATATAATCACAGTTATCTTATGGCATCTGCTATATTCTTTATCTTCATCTTCTGCCTTGCTGGACTAGCTTATTTCCCATTTTATCTTATTTTTGCTTTCTTAAGCTAAAACATTTATAAAGAAATGTGCATATATCATGCATATATCATAAACATACAGCATAATGGATTTTCAGTGAACAAACCCATGGCAGACAGAATGTAAGTTGGCTCCCAAGATCCCCTCCCCCCTTCTAGTGGATAGGTCTTGTATGAGTGTGAGCAAGACTTGTGAATTTGATGGGATCCACTCCTTTGATTAAGTCACCATAATGTGGCAGAGCTGATATTACTAAAACCAAAATAAGTTGACTTTGAGTTCATCCAAAAGATTATCTGGGTAGGATTACCTAAACAAGTGACCCTTTAAAGAGGGTCCAGACCTTCCCTGAAGGGAGAGACTTGAAGTCAGAGAGATTTTCCTAGTGCTTTAAAAGTCAAATAATCCCCTTGTGACAGGGCCTATGGGGGATCTGTGGGCAGCCTCTAGGAGCTAAGAGGAACCCCCAGCTAACAGCCAACAAGAAGACAGACTCAGTGCTCTTTCTCCAAGCAACTGAATGAACTCTTTTTAGGTTGCATTTCTGAACAACATCTACCTTACCTGTGAAGGGGACCCCGAGCTCCAGAAAGGAGCACATCCTCTCCAGCACTTAGTCTGTAGCCTTGTGAGACCTTGACTGTTCACCCTGCTAAGCCATGCCTGGACTCCTGACCCACAGATACTGTGTTAACAAATCTATTTTGTTCTAAACCAGTAAGTTTGTGGGAACTGATTACACAGAAATAGAAGACTAATCCAAACACCCGTGTAACAATCTGTCACATCAAACAACCCAACCGTTGCAGCATTACAATAAACTCCTCCATGTCCCCGTCCAGCCACTACATGCTGACACAGCACAATAATTATCCTGACTAATACTAGACAGGGATTTTACATATTTGCAAACTTTATACGATCACAGTCATTCACCATATACTTTTTATGTTAAGCTTGTTTCACTCAACTTTATGTTGAGGAAACTCATTCATTTCCACATGGCAAAAGTTCATGCATTCTCACTGCTTTATGGTATTTCATTTTATGACTACACCACAGTTTATCCATTTGACAATTGAGGAGGATTTTTGGTTCTTTCCAATACAGGGTTGTTAGGCAATAACATTATTTTACATGTCTTTTTTGGTGAACATGTGTGCATTTCTGGTGTATATCTAGGAGTGAAACTGCTGGATCAGAAAATTAACACATTTTTATGTAGCTTTAGTAGGTGATGGCAAACAATTTTCTGAAATGGAATACCAATTTATATTCTTAAAACATTTTTTTCTCATTGAATTGTCAGAGTGCTTTATACATTTTGGATATTCACCCTTTATTGTATATGCTTACTTTACTGTATTGTATATGTATATACCCTTTATTGTATATGTTTACTATAAATACTTTCTCTCACAAAGTGGCTTTCATTTTCACTCTTTTAAAGTTGACTTTTGAGAAATAAAAATTCTTAATTTTAATGCAAGCACTTTCCCTGTTTCTTTCAAATTTAGCACTTTTTATGTCTTATTTAAATGTCCTCTGCCTATTGAATGTCAGAAAAAAATATTCTCATACAAGATTTTTCTACTTTCTCAAAAATTTTGTTTACGTTTGGATCTAAAATCCACCAAGTATTCTTAAGAAAAATGAAATAGTACAGTGGGAAGTACAGCTCAGAAAAATTTTATTTTCTGTGTAAATATCCAAAATATCATTTTCCCATTTACTGAGACAGCACACCTGACGTACTACAAGACAGTGTCGCCACTGTCAGTGTCAGATGGCTGCTTAGGGCTCTGCTCCTGTGTTGTACTCTCATTCACTTAGTCCATTCTGCCATCGCATCTACCATGCTATTTCAATAACTAGAATTTTTTTTTTTCTTTTCTTTTCTTTTTGCAGTACGCGGCCCTCTCAATGTTGTGGCCTCTCCCGTTGCGGAACACAGGCTCCGGACGCGCAGGCTCAGCGGCCATGACCCACAGGCCCAGCCGCTCCGCGGCATGTGGGATCTTCCCGGACCAGGGCACGAACCCGTGTCCCCTGCATCAGCAGGCGGACTCTCAACCACTGCGCCACCAGGGAAGACTAGAATTTTATAATAAGTAATTTCTCTGTTTATTTCTTCTTCAAAATTGTCTTGTCTTTCCTTGGCCCTAACAGACCCATGTACATTTAGATTTAACTTGCTTATGGATACACACATACACAAAGACAATACAAAACTGTCTGGAATATTAATCAAGTTATTATTGAATCTATCAATGTAAGGAAAAAGAACATGTTTACATTATGGAGTTTTCTGATCCCTCTTTTATTATTTATTTATTAATTTCTAAATTTAGAGATATTTTTAGAACACTTTTAGATTCACAGTAAAATTGAGACAAAGGATACTGAGATTTTTCATATTCACCTTACTCTCACACATGCATAGTCTCCTCCATCATCAATATCCCCATCAGATGGTCCATTTGTTAAAACTGATGAACCTGCATTGATACATCATAATCACAAAGTTCATCCTTTATCTTATGGTTCACTCATGATGTTGTATATTCTATGGATATGGGCAAATGTGATATATATCCATCATTATAGTATCACACAGAGTAGTTTCACTGCGGTAAAAATCCTCTGCGCTTCCTCTATTCATCTCTCTCTCTGCCTCCATTTTATTATTTTGATTTTACTCAAATGGTATTTTGTTGTTTTTATTGTATATGTTCTGCACAACTTTCATTATTCCTGGATATTTGTTTTTTGTTTTGTTTTTCTTTTGCTTCTTTATAGAAATAGAGTTGATGTACAATATTGTGTTAGTTACAAGTATACTACATAGTGATTTGGCATTTGCATACATTGTGAAATGATGACCACAGTAAGTCTAGTAACCATCTGTCCCCATTAAAAGTTACCATAATATTATTGATCATATTCTTTATGAGATATAATATATCATCTTGGTTTATTTTTTTAATAACTGGAGCTTTGTACCTCTTAATACCTTTCACCTATTTTACCCAACCACTCCCATCCCCATTTGGTAACCACCATTTGTTCTTTGTGTCTTTTCATCTATTTTCCTTTGGTTTTGTTTGTTTGCTTTGTTTTTAGATTCCACACATTAGTGAGCTCATATATTTGTTTTTTTTTTCTGTCTCATTTCACTTAGCATAATACCCTCTAGATCCATCCATGGTGTTACAAATGGATAGACTTTTCTTTTTTTAAAGCTGAGTAATATTCCATCATGTATATATATCACATCTTTATCCATTCATCTATCAATGGACACTTAGTTTGATTCCATATCTTGGCTATTGGAAATAATGTTCCAATGAACGTTAGTGTTCATATATGTTTCCAAATTAGTGTTTGTGTTTTCTTAGGGTAAATAGAGAGAAGTAGAATTACTGGATCATGTGACAGTTCAATTTAAAAATTTTTGAGAACCTCTATACTTTTTTCCATAGTGGTTATACCAATTTACATTCCCACCAACAGTGCACGAGGTTTCCATTTTCTCCACATCCATGTCCCATTTGTTATCTGTTGTCTTTTTGATGATGTTGCCAACTTGCTGGTTGATGGGGCCAGGCTCCCAGTGCCAACAGGCTAGAGGGAGGATTCCAAAACTTCACATCAGTACCAGTATTATAGTGGTAAAATGAGCTCCCCAAAATGGCTGCCATCAGTGTCTCTGTCTCCAGGAATATCATTAGTTACCTCCTCCCTCTCCAGGAGACTTTCCAAGATTAGCAAGTGGGTCTGACCCAGGTCAGACCTCCTCTCAAACTACTGCCTTTGTGCTGGGACTTGGAATATGTTAGGTTTTGCGTAAGCCCTTATCAGTGGATTTTCTGTTGGCTGTAGCCCTCCAGGTCTCCTGAATGTAAGCCATACTGGTTTTCAAACACAGACATTCTGGGGGCTCATCTTCCCAGTGCAGGACCTGGGCTGCAGAGAGCAATGTGAGACTTGGACCCCTCACTCCTTAGGGAGGACCTCTACAACTATGATACTCCTTCTGTTTATGGGTTGCTAATAAACCTATTGGGGGTGGAGGTCCTGACTATACCATATTATTGCCCCTCTTACCCATCTCATTGTGGTTTCTTCATATGTTTTTAGTTGTGGAAAATCTTTTCTGCTAGTTTTCAGGTCCTTCTCATAAATAGCTTCTCTGTAAGGAGTTGTAATTTTGATGTGTCCCTGGGAGGAGGTGAGTTCAGGGTCTTCATACCCTGCCATTTTGGCCACCTCTTGACATCTGATGGTTTTTGATGATACAGTAAGTGAAAATCACTTTTTAAAATCATATAGTGTTTTTGCTGCCAGCAGATGGAAATACCATTAATTCATTTAATTTGTGTAAATTTCCTGGAACCTGTTGATCTTTGTAAACTCTTATTAATTCCAAATTTTTGTTTGTAAAATCTGAATTTTCTGTGAACAAAATTGCTTGATATGGGGCTTCCCTGGTGGTGTAGTGGTTGAGAGTCCACCTGCCGATTCAGGGGACACTGGTTCGTGCCCCAGTCCGGGAGGATCCCAAGTGCCACGGAGTGGCTGGGCCTGTGGGCCATGGCCACTGGGCCTGCGCATCCGGAGCCTGTGCTCTGCAACAGGAGAGGCCATGGCAGTGAGAGGCCCGTGTACCGCAAAAAAAAAAAAAAAAAAAAAAAAAAAAAAGTTTGATATGCAATAATTGTTATGCTAGTTTATTCTTTCTAATTATTTGCTTTTTATTTATTGTTAATGTTTTATAGGGTGAATACTAGTAAAATATTGAACAGAAGGGGTGATAGCGGGTATTTTTGTCGTATTCCTAGTTTCCAAGGAATACTTGACATAACCTTTCATTAATTATATAATATTTTTCTAGTTGTGTGTGTGAGTGTGTGTGTGTGTGTGTGTTTGAGTGTACTCCTTAACAAATTAAGGGAGGTTCCTTCTATCCCCAGTTTACTGGGAATTTGTATCATAAATGTGTGTTGAATTTTGTCATATATTTTCTGTAACTACTGAGATGTTATAATTTTTTCTACGATTGTGTTAATGAGAGAGGGTTAAACTTTAGATGTTAAACTGTTTTTATGTTGTTGTTGTTTGTAACTGAAATAAGCCCCATTTGGTCTTTATAGTATCCTGCTTATATACAGATATGTTTTTTTGGATTAGAGTATAACATATCTTTTCACTCTTTTATTTAAATCTTTCTATGTCCTTCACTTGATATGCAGCTCTTGTAAGCATATAGGTGTATTTATTTTTAATCAAGTCTGATCATTTTGGACCTTTATTCTGAGTATTTCAAATGTAGATAATTAATTAATGACCTATTTGACATTTATGTCTTCTTTTCTATTTTTTGAACTCGTCTCTGTTGTATTTTTCTTATTATTCTTCCTTCATTCTTTTGCACTAATAAAGTATTTTTTCATGTTTTTTTTACAAACTAGCTAGTTATACAGATAGTTAAAATTTTAATGGTGAATCTAATGATTACAATATGCATTTTTGATTTATTATTATTTCTACAGGATAATTTTCTTCTGAAAATTAACCAATCACCTTATTACCTTAATTCATCATTTCTGCTTTTAATACAATTTTGTTTTCCAGAACATTTTTTTCACTTCACAAGTGCTTTAAGATTTAATGATTACTGTCAAAAATCAATGATCACCAAGGACCACAGATTAAATTTCCCTCTTCCAGAAGCTTAGAAGAGAAATAACTATTTTACTAGAAAATTGTAGTCGACAAAAGTCATGGAAAGAAGCAAAGAGGGACAAAAACATAAGGCCCAAGAAATGCATTTATTTTGAAACCCAAATATAGTAATGCCTAATTAGCTTCTCAAGTTTAAAATCAGCTAAGCAAAAAGATCTAGTCAGATAAATAAGAAATATTTTAAAATTCTTATGTCTCTTATTTGTATTCTTATAAATTCTGAGCTTCCCAAAACAGGTTCTTTCTTTTCTTCATTCAAGTTATCTTTCTTAACGTCCATCAAGGATTGAATACTACTTGTTTAATGAAGTCTTTGCTATTTCCACTGATTTAGCCAATAGTGTTTTCAATAGTAACCATGTTCCTATTGCTTTAAAATAATTAATTCAAATACTGTATGTACTTCAACCAAATATTGTAAATTTCTAAGTTCATATGTCTTATTGATTAGCAGTATAGCTTATTGTGCTTAAATTACTTGAGTAATCAGCCTCAACTTATCTGTGATGTGCATTCCAAAATTGTGCAATACAAGAGTAGCAAAGAAGGTACTCTCTCTAATAGTTGTGGTGGAGGTAGATGTTTGCTTTCCATAATTTAATATTGAAAAACTGACTACTTGTATTATGAAGTTCTATCTACCTTGTATTTTTAAAAATCTAAAGGGCTTTGTTAAAAATTAAAATGTAGATAGAGACCACACACTCATTACTAATAATTTTAGGATCTCACAATATCAGCTACAGTAAGGTTTCAAGCTGACTTTTCCAACAAGTTGAGATAAAAATGATTCAATATTCTAAATTCTCTTTTACCTTAAAACTTGAGTATATTGGGATTTGTGTCAGGTTCTAATTTTATCTCTCATTCTGGTCCTTGACTGTGACAATTATCTCTCTTGTTCTTATTATGAATATATCGAAAAAATTGCCTAAAACATTCAGATAATATAATACTTCTTAAAACTTTTCTTTAAAAAATAAGTTGGCACTTTGAATCTTTAGTAAGTTAAGGTGAAAATATGATCATGTATCTGTTATTGGAATTACAAGCAGGTTAGTTAAAGTCATTTCCTTATTCCTTTACAAATTATAAATGGCTTCCCATGGCAAAGTGATAAACAATATCTTATAGCGAAAGAATTGAAGGTTACACTGACTGTGAAAGAGAATCCAATTTGCTTTCAAGTGACATTTATTCACTTATTATGTTAAATTCGAAAAGGCCACAAAGACTATAAAGATGATGAAAATGTTCCCTACACATTTACATGTAAAGCCTCAGTTTCTCTCAACTTTAAAAAATTATCACACTTCAAAAATTCAATTTATTTCCTCTCTGCAGGAATTGCCTCAAGTTTTTTTATAATTCCTCCAAGACAAAAGCATTAATTATTAGTCAAAATGGCAATTAAGATTCATAGCATATCACTGATGTGACAAAATCTATTTTGTGAGACCAAAAACTTACACTGATCTTTTTCAAATAAAATAACTAAGATAATATCCTCATAAAGATTTATTTTTACACACCACTCCTTTTTTTTTCATTTTTTCCTACTACACGATTCTTCTGTATGTGCACAATATAATGAATGGCAAGTGAAAGTTAACAGATGTCATAAAAGACAAGAAAAAGTTTCTGTTTTAACGCTTTAGGTAAAACTACCCAGATAGATTTTTTGTTATTTATTCCATGAAAAAGACATTTGGTCAGCTCATATATTAGCAAGAGATATCATCCTCATCACATGAATCAATGACATAAACACTGCTAATACATGTTAGAAAATTCTGTAGCTTTATACTAACTTGCACCTCCAGGCCCCATTTCACTAATTGTCTTAATTTTTTTTACCTAGATCAATTCTCCTAATTTGTTCTAAATTTCAACCAGCTTGGGACAGGAAATTTTTATCCTCTCTAGAAAAATGAAATGTTGAAAAATAACAGAATCGTCTCTCACAGTATAGGTCTTATTTTCTCAGTGTCAAGGAACCTCTGATTGGAATTTCAAAGTAGGATTTGCATCCATTTCTAGAAGTTTGCCTTTTTCATAATCTATAAGATAACTTATGTTTTATTATTTTGAAGAAGCAAACAAAAAACCCAATTGCTTAAACTTTTTTTTTTTTTTTTTTGGCGGTACTAGGGCCTCTCACTGTTGTGGGCTCTCCCGTTGCAGAGCACAGGCTCCGGACACGCAGGCTCAGCGGCCATGGCTCACGGGTCCAGCCGCTCCACGGCATGTGGGATCCTATCGGACCGGGGCACGAACCCGTGTCCCCTGCATCGGCAGGCGGACTCTCAACCACTGCACCACCAGGGAAGCCCTGCTTAAACTTTTACAACAACAAAATATGTGAGTTAGCATCTTTTGGCACAAAGGATTTTCCTTTACTGAAGCCCTTAGAGACACTTAAATTTATCACAAGGACACTATGTGTTTAATAATAGATGAAGACGTAGGTTGTTCCCCCTATAAATTTGCAGTTTACAACAAAGTTAGGTTTCACTTATGTTCTAGAATGAAAAGCCTTCCAAGAAAACATATGCATTTTCTATCTTCCTATCTTTATCTTAATACGATAGAGATAAGAAGAAAGGAATAGAATATAATTATTGACGGTATTACACTTGTTATATATATATATATATATATATATATATTTTTTTTTTTTTTTTTTTTTTTTTTTTTTTTCCAGTACGTGGGCCTCTCACCACTGCAGCCTCTCCCGCTGTGGAGTACAAGCTCCAGATGTGCAGGCTCAGCAGCCATGGCCCACGGGCCCAGCCGCTCCACGGCATGTGGGATATTCCCAGACTGGGGCACGAACCCATGTCCCCTGCATCGGCACGTGGACTCCCAACCACTGCGCCACCAGGGAAGCCCACACTTGTCATTTTTTAAAGACCTTTAAGAGTCTAGAATTGTAGCATTTTCCTAATCATATTACCATCCTTTTTTTCATTTGTTTGTTTTGCAAGGGAATAATCAAGGAAGGATGGGTATTGTCCTGTATGTTTTATAATTCAGGGCTTTTTATTATCTTGACTTAGAGAAATATAATTTGTATAATCATGACATGAGAACACACATTAAGCTCCTGCTTTTATTTTGAAGTGATATAGAAGGTCAGGATTTAATCTGGGGACTGGGCCTCAGATTCTCCAATGTAGGGTTGTCATTTACCTCCCTTCTGAGATGGCTTATTCCACAAAGAAATCACTGGAATAGAAATGTATTTCTGATTTCATTCTTGGAGGGACCCACCCACATATGTGTGTCAGTCAGTTACAGACATGACTTTATTTTTCTCATTAGTAAAATTCATTAAAATCTTCTCTCTCTCTCTCTCAGTCCCCCCCCCCACCACTCCTGTTTTCAAATTTATCTCTGCTTGTTCTTATTTTTCAGTGTGGTATAAAATTCTACATTTGAAGTGTGTGGACACTGAGAAGAACTTGTTTGAATCCTGTTTCTCCAAGTTACTAGATAAGTGTTCTTGAATAAGATCTGAACCTTTGTTTTCTCATCAGTAAAACAAGATACAGATATGACCTGTAAGACTGTTTTGAGGGCGAGATGTCAAGACTCTTCAGTACATTGTCACTAGCATGTTGCCTAAAAATGAGCAATCCTTAACAAATGGTATATTCATCCTTTACCTCCCTGTTTTATATTTCAACTATGTAAATATAGTTATATCTCCTTCATATGTTACATGGTGTGAAAACTGTAATGAAATACAAAATATGTTAATGACAATTTTTTTTTAAATTTTGGACACTTGTTCTGTGGTAAACTTTTTACACTCAGAGACTTAGCTCCTAGGATTGTTCTGGAATGACTGACTGAGTTTTCAGTTAATTTCACAAGAAGCAATTTAAGCCTCTTAGCTTTGAGATATTCTTTAACCCTTTCAAACAGCACTTGGAAATTAAAGATCAGATTGTTGCTAGAATATAATTTTGAAAAAGATGGAAACAGTGATATAAGAAGAATTCAAAGGATTCAGTTACTTTTATTCTATCCTGGTAGGGTGTAGACCATTGAATGGAAGACTAGACAGAGAATAAGAAGTAAGGAAAGTTAATAGAAATAGCTTTCAAAATCACATCAGGGAACTGCCTAAGTCAAATAAAAAATTTAAAAGTGAGCAAAGAAAGTCAAATACGAGCCCCTGGAGGAAATAAATTTGCTATTAACAACTTCCATCCTGAATTTTACAGATGAATATACTGATGATTAAGGTGTTTAAATTGTTTGCAAAAGGTAATGATAGTAGATAATATCATAGTTATATCTATAACTCAATTATCTTAATTGTTGTCCTTTTTCTTTCCTACTGCATCATGACACTAACAGCAAAAGCCACTAAGCCATCCAGTTATCGCCCTTGTGCTAAAACTAGGGAACCCAAGTCTAAGAAATACAGACCAAAATGATGCTACATCAATCATTTCTCAAAGTATGTTCCAAGTGACAGCAGATTCTATGAGAGGCTTAATAGAAAACAACAATGACAACATATTTGGCATCTAAATGTTTCAGAAAACAGAAGTCATCCTTGACAAGATTTTCTCCTTGGCTAAATTTTGGTCAGGCTCTTCAGAGATCTTTTTTAGACTACACTCCACCTTGGGCTTCAATGTCCTTCCTTATAGATTCCAGTTCTAGCAAGAATCTTGCTAAATCAATTTAACAAGAATCTCAATATCTGATCAGATTTCTCACACTTCACCCTTGATATCGGATTAATCTGGCCTGTCTTCAGCAAGATTCCTATTAAGTCAATACAGCCAGAATGCCTCCTTACTCTTGAAGTTTCCTCTTAGTAAGTTTCCCATCCACTGGCCCATACCCTGATTCTTGACTATAAATTCCCACTTGACCATGCTGTGTTGGTATTGGATCCCATTTCAATGCTGAGGTCTCTTTTCCCCTATTGCAATAGTTTTTCTGAGTAATATCTGCTTTTTCCTCATTAACACATATCATGTGGTTTTCTTTGAAATCCCTCTCCATCGATTGCGTTAGTATTTTAAGGGATCAGAGATATCCTGAAGTAAATAATACCATTCAAATTGGTACAACCCCTTGGTTATTATAATGAACTTATTTTTTTGTTTTAATGCAAAAAATAATTAACAGCCTAGGTGTTACTGTATTATAAAATACGCTTTGAGAAGTGCTTCTCTATGCAAATTCCTTATGGATTTTGCTAGTGAAACAAGAGTTCAGATTCAGAGAAAGTTACCATCTCTCTGACTTCTGATCCTGACAATGATTTCCTTAACACATTTGGAGTCTTCCTGAGGCCCATAAATAGGAGACTTAGGGTCCCTAGACTCTTAATTGTATTTACTCAAATACTTTTATTGCATATATTCATGTGATTTATTATGAACAAGATACACCATCTTGAAATCATTTAACAAGTCAATCTGAAAGCACATGTATGGTGATTTATATGTTGTATTTAGAGACAACATTTTAAAGCAAGTCCATGGGGACTTGCAAATGTGTAAAACCTCCAAGATCAGCCCATAAAGCTAATCTTCACTGACTTTAAAAATGTATTTTCCACCTGAACTATTAATATTTAGAGTTTATTTTCATGTGGCACGGTTTATCTCAATATTTTCAAGTGTCTCTGAGATCACTGTGTAATAATTCAACATCATTCGTATTTAGGCCCTCTAGTGCAGAGACAGTGCTATTACTTCTGGGTTAACTGTATTTTTTGGTGTTATGGTATTTTGACAAGGGAGTTCAAGTCCTTGCTTAGTCAATCATCAATTAGTTACTTGGAGTCTCAGTTTTCTCACTCGTGAAGGCTTTACCTGACTCACTAAGTTATGATTTTCAAAACAGGCCAAATATGTAAACATTTTTTCTAAATCCAAAAATATTCTACAAACGTGTTATTGTTATGTATTTACATGACCCATCTGTGCCTTGTAAATATCTTGAGTGAAGTTCTAAGTATTTTTTTAGAGTAAAAAAATATTACTCTAAAAAATAGAGTAACACATATTCCATATTTCATCACCAGAATCTGAAGGGTTACTGAAAATACCAACAAAAATGAGTTAGAAATAAAACAAGAAGAAAGATTAAAGTACATTTCACAGGACACACACACTAGAAAGAAAGTGTCTCCCATTAATATTGCATCTCTACCTAGAACCAAGCACGATTATATCCATTAGAATATACTCAATGAATTTAAGTTGGACTAAACTGTGGTAGGAAAACATACAACAAGCTTTGCAAACAGTGTGATGTTAGCAATTTTAATGACTTGAGCTTTCCTTTCTGATATTTTCTACATTCACTTAAGTCAGCTATTTTTGTTCCCATTTGTACAGATCTCATCAAAGAAACTAATAAACATTTATAGATGCTTTGTCATTTTAAAGAAATTAACATGAGGACAAGTGTGACAATTTGTATATAGGGAGTGGAATTGTTTTTCAGAACCCAGATATTAAGGATCTGACCACTTCCTGGATGTCATAAAAGTATCCATGTGTGCTTATCTCATCTCCACGTGGATAGCTTTATCAAAACACAAATAATATATATATTTAACTTGGGGAAAAATACAATTGTCTAGATATGCATTGTCCAATATGGTAGCCACTAGTTACATGAGGTTATTTAAATTTAAAGTTTTAAAAAGTAAATGAAATGCAAAAGTCAGTTGCTCAGCTGCACTGGCTACATTTCAAGTACTTAATAACTACATGTGGCTAGTGGTTACAGTATTGGATAGCACCAATTACAGAACATTTCTATCGCTGCAGGAATTTCTCATAGGAAGTGCTGGTCTGGTTAGAAAAAAAGAGGTAAATGAACACACAATATACATTATTTCCATCCAGTTATCAGGTGATAAAACTGTAATATTGTCATACAGTCTTAGTTTTAAAATCTTAATCATTTAAATTTCTACTCGTTTACTGATACTGCACATTGTGCTTTGTGCTAGAAAAAAAAAGGTTAAAAGTGGGACATATTTATATTATTACATATAAAAATCATAGGTTCCATTCTTCTCTATGTGTATGAAATAAAGTATATATTTTACATCTGGGTCACCAATAGCATCTTCTAAAAACTGAGATAGTTTATGTAAAAAATAAATGCCTAGAGAAGTGATTAATACAATGCTGTCACTCAATAAATATTTTCTTTTCTTTAATTTTAAAGAAAACAAACAACAACAAAAACTCATGAAACTGACATTACATATATGGCCAGTTAAATATCAAATATCCATTCTTTAAAAGTCTTTTCATCTATGTGCCGCTATATTTTCATAATATTCATATATTAAACTTAGACTTGGAAAAGCAGAATAATGTAAGTTAATTTGAAAGGATTGTGTAATATCCTCCTTACAGTTTTTTCCCTCATGACCTCCTCCTCCTTACGGAATAGAAGAACAGAGATTTTTCTTTATTCATTTTAGCATATCTCTACAACTGTTGAATTATCAATCTTCTTGAAGTAGCATGATAATCAGCTAACTAAAGCCATTTTCATACTCAGAAATTCTCTCTTCAAAACCCCAGACACTGAGGTTGCACAGCAATTTCAGTTTGGCTGTTCATTGCCTCATTCATGAAGATTTCAGCACTATTTTTTATTCATATGTCTGCTATGCTAAAATGAATAGGCAACTTTTTCTTGAGATTTGAGATGATAACACCTTTCAGCTTTTTTGGTTTAGGTGAAAAGGTAAAGGATACTAGAAAAAGAATAAAGATTATTTCCTTGCACGTGTTCGTGAGCATGTGTGTTCAAAGAAGCACTCGACACACACACATACACACACACACACACTATACACACAAGCAATTTTTCCTTTTATTTTTAATATGTTATAACCTTGAAGAATTTGAAATTATCTTTCCCTTCCTTGTCAGTGGCTTAATTGTCCTAGTCTTATTACAATGAATAATATTTAAGTCACTATATTGATGTTGTCCAACATAGTCTTGCCAAAACTTTAAAAGTTGGTGACCTTAATCCCGGAATAAATTCCTGACTTTAGACTCAAATATTTTTTCAAATGAACACTGTTTACCTTGCTGAGTATTCTGCCTTTCACATCACTGGTGTCTAACTTTCTACAGTTGGAACTAATGTGGGTCTTTGATACATCACAGTTGTCACTTCTATCCATTCTGAGGTTTTTCTTCTCTTCTTATCATTTGTCTTCATTCTTCGAGACAGTTCTTTATCCAAGTAGCTGTCTTCCACGTCTCTCCATAACAGTTGACCTTGTAGATCTAGTTTTCTATCTGGTCATTTAGGGAACGATTTGTACTGTAGGAAAATTATGTTCCCAATCTTCTCTGACAACTGTATTATTTTATCAAGCCAAATACTCTCAGGTTTGACAGTTGTGGTTGTCTTACTGTGATCCAGGCTGATTTTCTTTAAACAATTCATCACTCTCTGAATGCCCTGTTTTCTCAACTCTGATCAGCGTTTCCTATTTTTTTCAGTGTATCTGAATTTATTCTGACAGGAAAAAAAAAAAACTTTCATTTCCTTTCTAGTGAAAATACTAGATTTTCTCCAATAATATATTTCTTATATCTCTTTAATTTGTTATTGTAATAACTCTGTTATGTTTTTAAAGGGTTTCAGCGTTGGCAAGGAATTTTCACACACATTATCTCATTTAAATTTACACTTTTTATATGGGTTACAAGATAGTAGTAAAGGAGACCTTCAGTCAGTTTTGTTAAAAGATAATTTCAGAAAAAGGCAGAATAATTTCAGGAAAAAATATGGAAAAATGAACAATTGTTAATAATTTTATTTAATTATTTAATGAAGGGCCAGGCAAGTGTTATGTTTGGTTCAAGAGAGAATACAAAATTAGACACATTTATAGATCAGGAATATTCAAATAAATATGTACGGGGAGGCAAAGTTAGGTTTTTCTACAGGGTGCGAGAGAAAAGTCAATTGATTTGCATGTTAATCAGTGACCTACAAATTACAGTTATAAAAATAGCTCAAAGATAGTAAAATACTAGAATCAAATAACTCAGAAGTATAGCCAGTGCATAGTTTTCAACAGGAGTACAAAAGTTTCTTCTATAGTTTTCATAAATTAAATAGTGATACTTGATAATAATAGTAAGTCCCAACTGAGCACACATATGTGTTAGTCAAAGCAACTGCTAATATATTACAAACTAAATTTTATCCTGTTTTATGTCCAAGTCAGATATTAATTAGCCAGTATTTTTATTGTATATAGTTTTTCATGAAGAGAAGTCAGACTAACAATGGGACTCCAGAAAATGCTCAAGGGAAGAGCTTTCTAAATGATAGGCTATGGCATCCTGATGTGACCCAACTGAGTAAGAGGCGAGCCATAAGGAATTTATTCTCTTACCTTACAGGGTGTCCTGGTGGAGCCTGGTGCAGCCAGGGATATTGGGTTCATCCATGCTAGTCACAAACAGTCTCATTTGAGTCTTAAAGTATGGTCCCAAAGGAGTAAGATCTGAGGTCACACTCCGCCGGTCCCTGAAGACAATATGAACTGTAGGAAAATCCAAAACTTGATGTTTGATGTTATGTGTAGCTGTGGCTAAGAGCACATTCAATCCTGGCATCTCTTTTTTTTTTAAATTTTATTGGAGTATAGTTGGTTTACATAGTTGTGTTAGTTTCAGGTGTACAGCAAAGTGAATCAGTTGTACAGTAAGTCCCCTACATACGAACGACTTCCATTCCAAGAGTAAGTCCAATTTGTCTGTAAGTCCAACAAAGTTAGCCTAGGTACCCAACTAACACAATCAGCTATATAGTACGATACTGTAATAGGTTGATAATAGTTTTCACATAAATAATACATAAAAAACAAACACAATAAATAAAGAAAACATTTTTAATCTTACAGTACAGTACCTTGTAAACTACAGTAGTACCAGCTACACACTGCCACTTTTACGCTTGCTTCCAGACATCCTGGGCTTGAAATAAAGATACTGTACTACTGTACTCTATACAGTACTGTACAGTAAAGTACACAAAAGCACAACCACTTGTAGAGGATGCACCCACGTGACAATGTATGCCAGACACGAAAACTAACATGTGATTGGACATGCCAGTGCATGTTCTCATCTTTGAACATTCACAACTTGAAGGTTCATATTTAGGGGACTTACTGTATACATACATATATCCATTCTTTTTCTTTAGATTCTTTTCCCATATAGGACATTACAGAGTATTGAGTAGAATCACCTGTGCTATAGAGTAGGTTCTTATTAGTTATCTATTTTATACATAGTAGGGTGTATATGTCAATCCCAATCTCCCAGTTTATAACTGTGGCATCTCTTTAGGCAGACAGTTGCAACACTTGACTTTATCCGTTACAAACAAGAGGTTTTTGGAGTTTTGGGGAGATTCTAGTATTCAGGTACCCAGTTCACAGCCTGCAACTGAAGGTGCAGAGAGTTAAGAGTTGGAGATGAGGTGGGAAGACAGTAGGGATAAAGCCAATGGTAACCTCAAATCTGTGCCTTCATGTTTGTAATACTTTATCTGCAACTATTACATTTTTTAGGTGGTATACAATTCAAACTCATGATAATTTCTTTAATACAATGTGCATGTTGTTCTTTGTGAATTTTAAATTCTTGACTTGTAAAAGTTTGATTTGACTTGAAAACAATTCACATTATCATAAAAAGTTTAACGTCCTTGATATATAAGAGATAAAGAAAAGCTATAGATTGTGTAAGTATAACTTCAACTTTTTTAGATTGTTCGAATAAAGTTTCTTATCAATGGGGACTAAGTCACTTCACTAATTGATGTTCATTTAACATGAAGCTATTGGACCTTATTCTTGGCCCGAGGGTACAATATGGACATTCACCTGTCATGAAAATCATCTATTAATTTTACTATTATACACTATGGAATTGTAGTGAAGAATATCGTCCATAGAATCTTGCTTCCACAATTTAATATCTGTGTGACTCCAAGCAAAGCATTTAATATTTGTAAGATTTAGATTCCTCATATGTAAAATGGGAATTAAAACAGTCCTTGCTTTAAAGATTTGTTATGACAATTGAGTGAGTAATCCACATAAAGCACAAAACTGCCAGAAAATTAAGTTTAAAAAAACCTTTCTCTGTATAAATTAGTATCATTTCAATTCCTTGTTTCCTAAATCTAGCCAGCTTCAGGCATTTTAAGGAGAAGCTGGCATTTTAAACACTCTTATAAAAGGGCACTGCATTTAATCTCTCTCTTGATAGCACCCTGTTTTACATATATGAATAGTCGATGTTCATTCTGACAAAATTAAGATTCAAAAATCTTTGGGCACTTATTTGACAATCATAGATATGCAGTGCTCTCACTATGGTTATAAAAGACATTCTGGAATAAAGTGCCAAAATGTTTCTTATAAATAAAAAGCGAATGACTGAGGGAGTAATCAATTCCTATTGCTACTAAGCCTTTATGAACAGGGAATTGACAAATTTCTGAAGTCCCTTCACTCTAGTCTTTTCAAAATGGGGTCTTAACGCATAAATTCTTCATGCCAAAACAATGATGGAAAGGTGAACCCTCTAAATCACCCAGGCCAATTCTCATCCTCCATTCTTTTACAAGGTTAATAAGGACCTGCTTGAGTGTCAGGCAGAGAACATTTTCAGAAGGGCACCTGCCTTAGCATCTCCCTTTGATGCATTGAAGGATCCCCAAGCTCTTGGCCAAAGGCTAGAATAGAGAAGCAGGTTACACCGTGTTACCCAGTGTGAAATCATTTTCCAAATAAATGATTAAGTGCTTGGTTTCACCACTGATTAACTTTTAATGGCATTTCTGAGCTCTGTGATGACCTGAATGAAAGGGTAATATGTCCTAGAGATCCCACAGGCATGGGACCTCTGAGATCTACACAAAGTTAATGACCACAGGACGACTCCAGGGTCTACAGAGACACCTGTTACAGTAAATAAGATTCGGTACCCAGTGTAATACTGCATCTTTGACAAATATAATTCAGTATATGTCATGTTTCCCATAAGATCTGGGTGCACATTTTTAGAAAGTAGACTTTAACATCACAAAACCTAACAGTCTTTAAATTTGTAATCCTGTTTTCCATCTGAACCTCACACAGAGACTTTCTCACACAGGGGAGAAATATACTTTTGCATAATCCTTCATCTTGGTTGACTTTTATTGCAAATGTTTTCGTTTCTGCCATTAAAATTTTCATTAGCCTATGCATTTTCTTTTGCGTTTTCAATTTTTATATTTTAATGAATCTCAACTGTTCTTATAATAGTCTGAGTCATTTAAATTTTTTGCCCTGTGTTTACTTATATGCTGCTGCTTTTCAAATATGGTCTGTTTCTTATGGCAGTCATAACTCGTACCACATACTTAGTTCTTAATAAAATATTTTCATTTTTACATTGTTTTTACAATCCACATGCTCTTTTCTCTTTTCAGCAAATTCTCTTCATTTTTTGTCCTAGGATTTGTCATGTGTTTTTGATAGAGTTTAATTTTTATATTCTTAGTTTTGCTATTAATTTATCCCTTAATCCAAACATGTCATAAAGGATTATGACCTCATACACTTAAATCTGCTCCACAATTTTCTCCTTCTAAAATCTTTGCAGCTTAAAAATAAACTAAATTTTTCTTATTTCCATGAGAAAGAGACATTTAAGAAACATGTATAATTATCTCCATGTTTGTTTGTAAACCAAGGAAGCTAAAGATCTCAGTATGCAGGCTATAATCATGAAAAGATAGAGAAATTATATCAAGAAATAAATAAACTCCATTTTAGATTTAAAGCTTAGATTGCTCCATTGGTACAGAATTTAATTTATAAAGATAATGAGGTTAACTCAAATTCTGTTAATTAAACTCTTTAATTCTTTACGTATTTTATCATGCTTTTTGATGATCTGGTGACATATGTATTTTTTTTCAGATATGCATTTTTCAGATATGTCAAATGCTCACTCATCATCAGCTTCAGTCTGGGTTGTAGGATGAAAAGCCTCAAAAGAAACCCCAGAGATGTCACATATTTATGCTCGGGCCCATCATTTCAAAGTGAGAATCACTTCAATAGGAAACATATTAGATTCAATCATTAGTATTGGAAGATTTGGGACTTTAATATTAGCTAATAATTATAAATATGTCTATGGCTGAGAGCACCAGGAGGTGAATATTTTATATGGTTTCAAATTTCCATCAAAGCCACTAAACAACTATATAATCAAAGTACTACTAATACATATCCTATATAGAATATTATACAACATATATAATATATAATACATTATATAATATATAGTAATAATATATATGTAATATATAATCCAAATACTAATCGTTGTTCCAGGCTGTATTTGCTATACCTTCATCATCCTCTTTTAGTTTTGTTTCTATATGTATGTGTTTTTTTCTACTAGATTTGCTGCATAGTGAGGCATAGAGAATATTTTAAAAATATTATTGTGTGAGGCTTTATTACTGGGGTAGGAGAGACAAAAAGTGATTGAAGAAGACTGTCATGTTGTTAGAAATGTCTCAGGAAGATACAAGTAAATGTGTGTATGTGTATTCATATGTGTCTAAAATATTAGATGTGGTATAAAATTTCATAAGGTTTAGAAACTTTAAAACAGTTATTAAAAATTGCTTCATTGTATAATGTATAAATAAAGTTAAATTATGTTAGGTTATTTCTTCAAGTTGTAAATGCAAAGCTAAATTTAATTGGAAATAAAGATTTTTATATTATTCATCACTTTGGATTATCTATGTTCTGGCTGTGCTCCATTCCTTCAGATAAACAAGATTTTACTGAATACTGACTTTTGGAGTGTTCATCAGTCAAAATAATTGAAAAGAAATGTAAACTTTTACATGGAGAAATAAATTAGCTATTTTTTGACAAACGATTCTGTGTAGGTATATTGGAAAACATAATAAAACCCACAGAAGAACTTAAAGAGAAAGAAAAACTCCATTTAGTTTCTATATCATGACTTCACAGTGTTAATGTATCAGTTAATTCAGTGTTAATGACAAGTTTCCAAATGAGTTTTTTTTTTTTTCACTGACACAGAAGAAGCTGGCTAAACTTTTCCAAGGTGGAAAAAATAAATTTAAAAAAAGAATCTTTTGGAAAGCAGGCCTTGTCCAGTTCAGGTATAAATAGTTCTAGAATTTTCATTCTGAAAGGAAACACAGAAACTCAGGTCCTCAAGGACTGCTATGGCTCATACAATTAGCAGCCACTAAACGATCTTGCTTCCCCTAATGTTTTGCTGCCCATGGAAACCACCTGTTCTGTCTGAATGATCCAGAGAACAGGAGCAGAGGAAACTCCCAAGCACAACCCATGCAGAGGGAATTGGATATACAGCTCCCTTCAATGTAATTGAATGCCCTGTCTCTAAATCAGTATGTAGCAAATGCACCATCTAAATGTCACGAAGACTGAGAAATGCCTCTTCACTTGGAGTTTGTCATACCTTCTGAAAAACGGTTGGAATGTACAAATATTTTTTCCACAGGATTTTAAAAATAGAGTATTATAAAAATCATGTTCAAATTATGGAGACACTAACTGCTAGCTTGATGTAAGCAACTCAGAATCTTTGAAACTTTTCCTAAGTATGTACATGGTTAATGCAAGGGGAAGCTAAGAAGATTTTAAAAATCAAAGATATACGTTTTGTTTCCGCTTTCTTATATCCAAGTTATGGTGAATAAGTATGATTTTTCAGTGTATTACAACTAATATCAGTGATTTTTCTGTATTTATTGCCTACCCACTATGTGCTTAGGATTTTTTTTCCAGCTAATATTTAACAACTGACAATCTTTTTCATTTAGGTTATATATTCAACATTCTGGATACTCAAGGGACATATTTATTCATCATGTATTTAAATTAAACTAAGATGTATGCTGCCAACAGAAACGAGTAATCCTCTTTATCAGTTCTGTGATGTAAGTTTTTGAGCATTCCGCTGAATATTTTTATGGATGCAGTTTTAAATCCTAAACAAGTTATCAGAAAAATGCTTATGAATTTAGACTGGATATTCCAGGGAAAAGTGTTTTGAGCTGAGAAGGAACGTTCAGATGCCAAACTGGACGTGTGGTACCTGTGTAAGCTCAAAGCAGGGCTAGGAGCAAGTACTTCACTGTGGCTTCTGGGTCTGAAGTCCCATGTGAGGGCTTTTCTTTCCTACTCAAAAAGGGAGTGGAGTACAGAGCGAAGCACTTTTGAGGCACTTCTGGGTTTTGTTTTTGCTTTTAAAAAAAGGCTTCTGTATAACACGGAGAGAAACTCTAGAATGCAGGGAAGACTGTTGTATGTAAGACGGAGCCACGTGAGGAGCAAAGATGGGGTAGGGTGAGATAAGATAAGTGGACTGTAGTTACAGACACTAAATAGAAATGCAGGACTTAAGTTAGCACTAAATGTATGTCGCTGAGTATAAACGGATATAACATCTCTACTAACCTACAAAGACATCTGTTCCCTATTCCCTGACTACCAAGGAAAAACAAAAATATACAAGAGATCTTTTGGGGGGAAGAGGCATGTAAAACACATTTCTGACTGATATGTAATATCATCTTTTGTATATTGCTGATTTCAATATAATACTGCTATCTATCTACCTGGTAACTATATATCAATCTATTATCTATGGGCTTCCCTGGTGGCGCAGTGGTTGAGAGTCCGCCTGCCGATGCAGGGGACACGGGTTCGTGCCCCGGTCTGGGAAGATCCCACATGCCGCGAAGCAGCTGGGCCCGTGAGCCATGGCCACTGAGCCTGCACGTCTGGAGCCTGTGCTCCACAACGGGAGATGCCACAACAGTAAGAGGCCCGTGTACCACAAAAAAAAAAAAAATAAATAAATAAAAAATCTATTATTTATCTATTTATCATCTATCTTGGTAAAAGCTCAATACCATATGCTAAAGGAAAAACTTATGAAGGTGAAAACTTACTTCCAATATAATTACAGTATTAATTTGGAAAAAAGTTTAAAGGTATCTCATATTTATTCAGGGGCTACTAATAAATATAGTATACTAGGTATTTCATATGGATTACCCATTACATTCCCACAGCATTTTAATGAGATAGATAACATTTTTAGAACTTTACAAACAAAGAAACTGAGAATAAGAGAATCTAAGAAATGGGATCGAGATCACATGGTTAAGAGTGAGCGGTGCCAGGATATATGATGATCTCTTTTTTTTTTTTTTTACAAATGCCATCCCACTTGTCACGAGCCTAATAAAACTCCAAAATATTTGTATATTGTCATATTTTTTTAGCAAAAAAAAAAAAAAAGGAAGGACCAGGCTGATTTCTTTGAAAATACCCATGTAAATATTTCCCAAATGACTAACTCTGAGAGGAGCATACAGATTATTTTTATATACTAGTCATATTGACAGTGAGTGTACAAATTTTGTTAATAAAGTATTGCTCCTTCCAGATGGACAAATATTTGTCCACAATAAAATGTTATGTACAGTCAAGAAGTAACATCTTCACCTATAAACATCTCCTCTTCCTATTTGATAATGCCCTAATCAGTTTTAAAATGTGGCCGTTAGAGAAATTAAAATATTCCCTAGACTGTAAACACACGGATTTAATGTGCTATTCAGTGCAATAGCTGATATATATTCCTTTTCTTACAGAAGGTTATTTTAGGAGAAGGAAGGGAAGACTAGTGATGCTAAGGACGAAAAGTTAGAAAGAAACTCACCACATTACAAGGGGAAATGGTGGAGGTAAGAGGAGGCTTTCAGTAATTAAGATAAATTTTATCAGGGACAGAAAGACCAGAATGGAAAATGGATTAAGGAAAAGAATCAGATATATGAATTATAAGTATTATAATATTGATTTTGAAAGGTCTATTCAAATAATTTATTAAGTTTAAAAATCACTTGCAAAATAATTTTTAAATAAGGATTTAACAACAGTAATTAAAACTTAGGAATTTAGAATAATGTTTTCCAAAAAAGATTCTGAGACTCTCATATCTGGATTAATTGTAAATAAGCCAGAGGGAATTTTTTTCTTTTCTTTTTTCTCCACCACTATGAAGCGCACTGTCCATTTGTTCTGACAGAATATACCAAAAAAGTAAAGCAAAAAGATTTAAAAAAAAACAGCAAAGGCAGAGAGGAGTAAACATTCATGACAAATAGAATATTATTTTCATATGATGTGGCATTAGAAATATTTTAAACACATGAATTCAATAACCAGTTTTGGGACTCTATAAGAGGGAATTTAGAAATACTTTTTGTTGTTCAGAGACTGAAGCTCCAGATATCTGAACCGTAGCCAGCAAACATCAACCCAAACACACGCTCTCCCTGTCTTTTGCCTGGTATGCTTGTTTCAAAGAGCCTCTGTACCACTAAATTATGAGTATGGTGAAATTTTGCAATCTCTATTTTGTTATCATTGAAGGCCTCAATAAAAAGTGAATTGCCTTAGTGCTAGGTATTGTTTTTTTCCATGCACTCTTTTTTTTTTTTTTTTTTTTTTTTTTTTTGCGGTATGCGGGCCTCTCACTGCTGTGGCCTCTCCCGTTGCGGAGCACAGGCTCCGGATGCGCAGGCCCAGCGGCCATGGCTCACGTGCCCAGCTGCTCCGCGGCATATGGGATCCTCCCAGACCGGGGCACGAACCCGTATCCCCTGCATCGGCAGGCGGACTCTCAACCACTGCGCCACCAGGGAGGCCCCATGCACTCTTTTTAGGGAAAAAATAAAGTCTGAAGAGTGAGGAGGCAGAAGTGGAAAAGAAGCTTAGAGAGCAGTTTCATCACCTACAAAATAATAAAGCAAAATGCTACACTGTATATACTACACACTTGAATGGTCTTAAAACTGGACTGGGAGACAGACCAGGCATCCCAACCACAGTGAACTTCAAATCCTAAGGGATTCTACATTACCCCTGATCTCACGTTTCATTCTCTTGCTCTAGATTCCAAGTTGTTTAAAAATTGCTCATGCTTTTTTGCATTCTAGAAACAAAGTAATTAAAAAAAAAACTATTAGTGTTAAATGGTGAATAGCTATGTTGCAGTTTATTTTTATATATATAAACCTCAGTAAGTTAAGCTATTTGTGTTTTCTTTTACTCTTAGTTGAGTTGGGTGGACTCTGAATATTAAATCTACTGCTGCTAAATAGGATAACAAATGATGTACTTTAGCTCCTGAGAAAAGGGTTAGGTAACTTGGGCTCCCTCTGGTGTCTGCCTAGTCTCTTTTGCAGTAGCTAAAAGGGACAGAAAAAAAAAATCAATGTTTTAAAATATCAACTTCTATAATAAAAACTATCATAAAATAACAAGAATAACTTGTATTTTTATATAGCCTTCCATAAGAAGTGAGCACGACTTTTAAATTAATTTGAAACAAGGAAATGGGCATTCTTATGATAGACATATAATATCCAGAGACTGTTGTTTGCTGGAAATGAGATCATAAGACAAATGTAATTTTGGAATGGTCCTTAGAAATTTTGCCACTCAAATCCCTAAGCTCTGTAAAACCTGGTTGTTTATCATTAAGAGTCAGCGCTAAAATTTGTATTTAATAGGTGAGCTTATTAGTATCAGTATCAAATATATTAAATCAAAACTATTTGTACAAAAAATCCACATTATGTTTAACCATATTTGTGCCCCCCCCAAAAGAAAGTCCTTCATTTAAGTATTGAGAAAATTTCAGGGAACTAAAAAATTTCACAGGTTTTACAAGTTTTATAAACTTTGTAAAAGGCTGTTATGTGATTTAAGGGAGGTAAAAAAGAGAAGAGGTGACAGCTTATAATTAGATGGAAGACACTCTATGTCCTGATATTTTACCTTGATTATTTCATTAAACTCTGTGTTGTGAACGAGTACTTTTAAATCTATTGAACTTTGTTATATTAATGTTGTTGGATCAGTTATGATCCAACAAAATTTAGATCCAAACTGATCCAGATTCAGTTTGGTTTGAATTGACCAATCCATCTTAGCCTGGGAACCCCAAAGCACTTGCCACATGGACCTTAATAAAAACATGTGCTGCATAGATAAGCACATATCTTCTGCTAATATTTTGTAATTATATCACATGATGCTGGATAACTTACTTGACTGCCATATTAAAAGGGTTAAAATATGCAAAAACTATTTCATATAATAGAAATAATTCAAAAGTCTTCTAATCAAGGTTATGAAATTTAAAATTTTTAAAAAATTCAAAAAAAATAGAATATGAATTTTTGTCGACTCCTGTAAAGTATCCCTGGCCAAGACAGAAATCTGAAGTTCATTAGTAAAATAATGCCATTACTGCAGTTCTTTGTTGTCTTTAAGACAACCTGCTTAAACAAAACAAAACAAAATAAAACAAACAAACAAAAACAAGACATATGTCTTTTTTCCTTCAAGAATATGTAATTACCTATGAAAAAATACAAGTTTTCTCCATAAAAAAGTTTGCTTCTTAGGTCAACTAGTGAGAAAATCATCTCCAGATATCCTAGTGGGAAGAATAAACTTGAGTTGAAAGTCTACTTTGGTGCTTCCTCTTCCTAAGACTTCAGCCACCATGTCTCTCTAGGAATAGCAGCACATATTGAACAAAAAGGAGCTCTTTTTAGCATCTGGAGGAAGTCTGAGGTACTCCAGTTGACAGGGAGATTATACTGAGAGATTTGAAAAGAGAGCTTTGGAAAGCCTAGTTGGTGAAGCAATCTTTTTAAAAGCCCAGCTCTAAAAGCTTTACCACTTTATGGTAAAAGAAACTTGTTAGAGCTGCAAACTTAAATCTCTAATTCCCACGTGTTCTTTTCTTCATTTGAAGTCTGACACTGCAGTAAACAATTTTATGTACCTGGACTCAATTTTTGCATGTTTTTAGACGAGAGACGTTATATAGGGCATTGGGTTCTCAAGGAAGGAAAAGTAATTTATTCGTCTTTCATGGACCACAAATAATTTCTACTTTTCTTCTAGGTTGCCATGCTGAATCACCAAAGGAGAGACAAGAGTGAAAGATATCAACTTAACAATACTTCTCCCATGTCCAGATGTGAGAGACAGGAACAGGAATACAGAAATAGGTTTCCCTATCAGCAAGAAAACACCATTTGGGCAGAAAGCAAAGGTTCTTATCATGCTCTAGTCCATCTAGATGTTGACATAAATGTGTCACTTATTTTTTTGCCATTCTAAAAAAAACAATTTATAAATTTAAAATGCACTATATTTAGTTGTATTATATTTAGTAATTTTGCCTGTCGTTATAATATTGCCTTGTATTTCTAGTTTAATTTTTTGTATTTTGTAATTCTATTTAGCCAAAAACTAACTGCTTTTTATCAGACTTAAACACATTTCAAGGTAGAAGTAAGAATATTTATATAAACTCTGTCAATGCATTTTCTCTAAGTTAAAGAAAAAATTACAAAATAAAGGTAAAATAATTTATTTAAGTTTTATAAACCTGCAGGTAGTAATAAAGTGATGGCAAATGCATAATTCCATATGGATACAGTATAGAGGCAATAATATATGCATCACTAATTATTCTGATTATGTTTATTTCAAAATGGCATAAGAAAAGGTCCAGCAAGTTGTATAAGGCAAATGAGTGGTAAACCACAATGCATTTTTATTTCCAAGTAGATAAACCCTCTTCTCCATGCAATCCTAAAATGTCATACTTTTGTGTGATCCCAAACTATAACACCATGTTCAGTTGATTGTTCTAAAGTGTTACCTATAATCTACCAATCAGCACAAGTTGTAGAGGACTTTATCATACATAGCAAATAACACACAAGGAAAGGCTTTCAATGTGTATGACCATCAAGGTTTTAAAATTATATTATTTCATTTACATCATGGTTTTCTTGAAAAAAAAAAGACACATTGGCCATTATACTATTATAGTATAGATCAAAGTACTCTGCTCTGAATCCATTACCCAAAGATAGATGTGTTGAAATGCAATTGTTAATGCATCCAATGCTACTATCGTTCTGATATTTCATATATCAGAGTAATGGTTCTGGAGAACAAAATCAATTCTGAGCCTTGGATGGGCAATCAAAACCTCACTGGGAAGAAGGCAGGATAGAAACTGCTTCAAACGAGTGTTCAAAATAGCAAAGGGGAAAAACAAACAAGTGCATGGAAGTCACAGCAAAATACCAGATTTTCTAACAAATAATGGAATGGGATCCAGTGACCAATAATACCATTACATTAATTTCCACACTTAACAGTGGTGTAACAGTATTTGTTTGACCTATCGTCTATCTAACTAAATATAAATACAGACAGAGATAAAAGAGTGGTGTGTAAAATATTATTTTAAGCACAGAGCTTTCTTTTTATGCCGGTGACAGACATATATGTTTGTTCGTTAGGTTTGGGAGCGTGTAGCATAGAGAAAAAGACCCAACTTAATATATGCATCACTCTGAGCATGCCACTTAATATCTCTTGACTGCAGTTTTAAGCTTAAGGGCTTGGATCAGTTCTGCTGACAAACCCTGGAGCTATAGAGTCTTATGATCCTGGGGCAGACTCTTTATGTACTCTCACTGGCTACAAGCTATAAGAGGCCAGCTCATGGTACACAGATTGCCTAAAGGGCTGCATCTGCTTCCTGAACATCCATGCCAGACGTTTCAGAGAACATACAAAAACAGAATGGCATGTGGACCATGCTTTTTACCCTCTTCTATTTGTACTTCATTTCAGAGTTCACTGCTTTGTTCTTGTCTATTACAGGCAGAAAATGAACTCTGGAGACACATGGCATTCTCCTGTAGGACAGAATCACTCTAAGTATAACCCATTATTTGCTAAGCTAGAATTTTTTCCAGTAATTCCTAGAGATAAAAAAATAATAATAATTTCACTGCATAAAGCCCTATTTTGCCATTATTAAATTGATTTCTGTAGATTATTATTCAATAGTGAAAATCCAGCAGTTCACCAGGTGCTGTCAGAACACAAAGTTCGTCACATTTCCCACCCCGTGGGCATAATTGCGATCTACATTAGACAGGTAAATCAAACCAACACAAACCCTGACAGCTTTCCCAAACGCACTGGTCATCTCAGTGTGGTTGAAGCCTTAAGGTGATACTATGTAGCAACATGGCTTCTGCTACTTTATTATCAGGCCAAATTTATCTTGAATGCAACTGCTTTTTAAAGATGTTAGAACTAAAATAGTACCAGTAATACATTCTGTGACCGTGTTCAAAATTTCTTTACCAACTGATAAGAAAAGGAACATGGTGGTATACTGGAGCATAATTTATGTTAGTGCCTCTTTAATTGTGTTTGCAGTATTCACAAGGAAGCATTCTGTTTGGATAATTACTCATCTTCATGAAGATCAGTAATTTGGCTCACGAACACTTCAGAAAATTACTCAAAATGTTGCAAGAAGAGAATTTCCTACAAACACTCAGACCCACAGAGTATAAATAAGTGCTTCTTTTATCCTCCTTCCACCAGAATATTTTAAGAAACTCTTCTAAGCATTTTTGTGCTTTTAAGTTGCTCATAAGAAAGCCTTTTTTTTGGTAACAAGGGAGCCAGTTATTTTCCTTTCAATATGTGTACTACAATTTATAATGCCATACACTAAAAAAAAATTATAAACATTAAGACTTAGGGGCAATTAAATACATGATAAGATACTTATAAGCAATAAATAAATCCAGCATGCACAAAATAAAAGTATTAAATATCATCTCTCTATATATATGGATGTATCATCATTAATATTTATTTAACAGCATATCGGGTATTATTATTTATTTGTATATTATTTTGAATTGTTGCCAACCAGTAAAATAATAGTTTCTAAAATTACAAATTTTACATAAAGATATATATTGTCTGTGTCATAATTAATGTTTCAAAACTTGATAACTATCAGAGATCAACAGACTAACATTGTGAACCTTTCTAATATTAAGTCATCCATCTAGAATTTTTGTTAATTTAATTGATGGTTTTCTCATTTAGGTCAACTAAGTATATCAAAATTGTAATCTGTGGGGATGTTCTTCAAAATTTTCTCCCTTTTCCTTTTTAAAAACTTCTTTGTTTTCTTAAGAGACTTTAGTAAGTGGCTTGTGAGTGCATTATATTTCAAGGAGATGTAAACTGATTGACATACCGATTTTTGTGGTCAAGGATGTCTGGGTCCAAACCACAGCTCATGACTCTGTGATCTTGTTCAGCTGCTAGAGCTCTTTGTCCTCAGGTTTCTCATCTATGACATGGGAACAAAAACAGATCTCATAAAATTTCTTTGAGAAATAAATTAGATTACGTGTATAAAGGACTTAACTCAGTGTGCGTTAGCTGTTGGATATTTACCAAGTTGTTAATGAACATTGTTGGAGGAGGTTATCAAGAAGATAATACCACTGGGCTGACCCTGGAGCTGAACTCAGGCAATCAGAGGGTGCTCACCTCTCCCTGTCCTTGGAATGTACATTCGTCCACCTTTCACACAGGGGAGCCATTTTCAAGGATGCAGCCTTGAGATAACAAGGTATTGTTGAGACCATCTGTACTGTGTACATGACTGAACTCAGATATGGCGTCTATATAAACTTTTAATATTCTGGCGAGCTGGTGCAAAGATCTACTTGTCTTGCAGGTCACCCAAGACAAGCCTTATGTGTAAGTTTCCTTGCTTATTAAACCTGACATTTACCAATCTGGAGTGGTCTGCCACTTTCTTCACACTATTTTCTCTCCTTTCACCCAGGAAGCTCCCAACTTTTCAAACCAACAAAAGTGAATATGAGTATGTTCTTTAGCTTTAGATATGGCACATACTTTACATTATACTATAATTATTTTTTACTCCATGTTGCTTTTATTCATTATAGTATAGCCATCATGGTAAGAGCATAGTCATTTTAATGATAGACTATCCAAATTTAATTTTCCTTTACAGTCGAAATCTAGTAAGCACCTATAATAAAGCAAGTAATTCTATATGTTACCAAAAACAAGTCTATTATAAAGGACTGTTAATATAATGCTTTCTGAACTACCTCACTGTATTAAATCTGAATCTAACTCCTATTTTCTCTTTGCCTTATGCTTAAAGAATTGATTAGAGAGGAGGAGCTTCAAGATGGCAGAGGAGTTAGACATGGAGATCACTTTCCTCTCCACAAATACATCAAAAAATACATCTACATGTGGAACAACACCTACAGAACACCTACTGAAAGCTGGTAGAAGACCTCCGACTTACAAAAACGTAAGAAACTCCCCACATACCTGGGCAGGGCAAAAGAAAAAGGAAGAACATAGACAAAAGAATATGGATGGGACCTGCACCTCTGGGAGGGAGCTGTGAAGGAGGAAAAGTTCCCACACACTAGGAAACCCCTTCACTGGTGGAGATGGGGGCTGGGCGAGGGGTGTGGAAGCTTTGGAGCCATGGAAGAGAGCACAGCAACAGGGGTGCAGAGGGCAAAGCAGAAAGATACCTGCACAGAGGATTGGTGTCAACTAGCACTCACCAGCCAGAGAAGCTTGTCTGCTCATCCGCCGGGGCGGGCAGGGCTGGGAGCTGAGGCTCGGGCTTCGGAGGTGAGATCCCAGGGAGAGGACTGGGGTTGGCTGCGTGAACACAGCCTGAAGGGTGCTAGTGCACCACAGCTCGCTAGGAGGGAGTCCAAGAAAAAGTCTGGACCTTCCTAAGAGACAAGAGACAATTGCTTCGGGGTTCATGAGGAGAGGGGATTCAGAGCACCACCTAAACTAGCTTCAGAGATGGGCGTCAGCCGTGTCTATCAGCACAGACACCAGAGCCCGGCATGAAATGCTAAGGCTGCTCCTGCAGCCACCAAGAAGCCTGTGTGCAAGCACAGTTCACTATCAACACCTCCCCTCCAAGGAGCCTGTGCAGCATGCCATTGCCAGGGTCCCGTGATCCAGGGACCACTTCCCTGGAAGAACACATGGTATGTCTCAATCTGTTGCAACATCACACTGGCCTCTGCCACAGCAGCCTTGTCCCGCATTGCAGTTATAAATACCGTTCCTCTCCCTCCCCCAGCTTGAGTGAGCCAGAGGCCCTGAATCAGCTACTCCTTTAACTCCCTCCTGTCTGGGTGAAGAACATATGCCAGAGGGTAACATACATGCAGAGGCGGGGCCAAGTCCAAAGCTGAACCCCAGGAGCTGTGCAAACACAGAAGAGAAAGGGAAATTTCTCCCAGCACCCTCAGGAGCAGCAGATTAAATCTCCACAATCAACTTGATGTACCCTGCATCTGTGGAATACCTGAATAGACAATGAATCATCCCAAAACTGAGGCAGTGGACTTTAGGAGCAAATGTAGACTTGGGGTTTGCTTTCTGCATCTAATTTGTTTTTAGTTTTATGTTTATCTTAGTTTAGTAATTAGAGCTTATTATCATTGGTAGATTTGTTTATTGATTTGGTTGCTCTCTTCCTTTTTTTTTGTATATATATATATATATTTTTTTCCTTTTTCTCTTTTTGTGAGTATATGTGTCTGTGTGATTTTGTCTGTACAGCTTAGCTTTTCCCATTTGTCCTAGGGTTCGGTCTGTCCATTTTTTTTAGTATAGTTTTTAGTGATTGTTATCATTGATGGATTGGTTTATTGGTTTGGTTGCTCTCTTCTTTTTTTAAATTAATTTTCTATATTTTTATTTAAATAATATTGTTTTTATTTTAATAACTTTATTTAATTTATTTTATTTTTATTTATTTATTTATTTTCCTTTTTTTTTTTTTTTCTTTTCTCTCTTTTCTTCTGAGCTGTGTGGCTGACAGGGTCTTGGTGCACTGGGTGGGTGTCAGGCCTGAGACTCTGAGGCAGGAGAGCTGAGTTCAGGACATTGGTCCATCAGAGACCTCCTGGCCCCTCGTGATATCAATCAGCAAGAGCTCTCACAGAGATCTCCATCTCAGTGCTAAGACACAGCTCCACTCAATGACCAGCAAGTTCCAGTGTTTGACACCTCATGCCGAAAACTAGCAAGGCAGGAACACAACCATACCCCTTAGCAGAGAGGCTGTCTAAAATCTTAATAAGTTCCTACAAGACCCAAAACACAACATTGGACATGGTCCTCACCACTAAAAAGACAAGACCCAGCCTCATCCATCGGAACAGAGGCACCAGTCCCCTCCACCCGGAGGCCTATAAAACACACTGATCCAACCTTACTGACTGGGGGCAGACACCAAAAACAACGGGAACTACGAACTTGAAACCTTTGAAAAGGACACCCCAAACACAGTAAGTTAAGCAAAATGAGAAGAGAGAGAAATATACAGCAGATGAAGGAGCAAGGTAAAAAACCACCAGACCAAAGAAATGAAGAGGAAATAGGCAGTCTACCTGAAAAAAAATTCAGAGTAATGATAATAAAGATGACCCAAAATCTTGGAAGTAGAATGGAGAAAATACAGGAAACATTTAACAAGGAACTAGAAGAACTAAAGAGCAAACAAACAATGATGAACAACACAATAAATGAAATTAAAAATTCTCTAGAAGGAATCAATAGCAGAATAACTGAGGCAGAAGAACAGATAAGTGACCTGGAAAATAAAATAGTGTGAATAACTACTGCAGAGCAAATAAAGTAAAAGGAATGAAAAGAATTGAGGACAGTCTCAGAGACTCCTGGGACAACATTAAATGCAACAACATTCGAATTATAGCAGTCCTAGAAGAAGAAGAGAAAAAAGAAAGAGACTGAGAAAATATTGGAAACGATTATAGTTGAAAACTTTCCTAATGTGGGAAAGGAAAGAGTTAATCAAATCCAGGAAGCACAGAGAATCCTATACAGGATAAATCCAAGGAGAAACACACCAAGAAACATATTAATCAAATTATCAAAAATTATATACAAAGAAAAAATTAAAAGCAGCAAGGGGAAAACAACAAATAACATACAAGGGAATCCTCATAAGGTTAACAACTGATCTTTCAGCAGAATCTCTGCAAGCCAGAAGAGAGTGGCAAGACATATTAAAAGTGATAAAAGGGAAAAACCTACAATCAAGATTACTCTACCCAGCAAGGATCTCATTCAGATTTGATGGAGAAATTAAAACCTTTACAGACAAGCAAAAGCTAAGAGAATTCAACACCACCAAATGAGCTTTAAAACAAAAGCTAAAGGAACTCCTCTAGGCAGGAAACACAAGAGAAGGAAAAGACCTACAATAACAAACTTAAAACAAATAAGAAAATGGTAATAGGAGCATACATATTGATAATTACCTTAAATATAAATAGATTAAATACTCCAACCAAAAGACATAGACTGGATGAATGGATACAAAAACAACACCCACATACATGCTGTCTACAAGAGACCAACTTCAGAACTAGGGATACATACAGACTGAAAGTGAGGGGATGGAAAAAGATATTCCATGCAATTGGAAACCAAAAGAAAGCTGGATAAAGAATTCTCATATCAGACAAAATAGACTGTAAAATAAAGACTATTACAAGAGACAAAGAAGGACACTACATAATGATCAAGGGATCAATCCAAGAAGAAGATATAACAATTGTAAATATTTATGCACCCAATATAGGAGCACCTCAATAAATACGGCAAATGCTAACAGCCATAAAAGGGGAAATTGACAGTAACACAATCATAGTAGGGGACTTTAACACCTCACTTTCACCAATGGACATATCATCCAAAATGAAAATAAATAAGGAAACAGAAGCTTTAAATGATACATTAAACAAGGTGGACTTAATTGATATTTATAGGACATTCCATCCCAAAACAACAGAATACACTGTCTTCTCAAGTGTTCATGGAACATTCTCCAGAATAAATCATATCTTGGGTCACAAATCAAGTCTTGGTATATTTAAGAGAGTTGAAATTGTATCAAGTATCATTTCCGACCACAACACTATAAGAATAGATATCAACTACAGGAAAAGAAACTGTAAAAAATACAAACACATGGAGACTATACAATACACTACTTAATAACAAAGAGGTCACTGAATAAATAAAAGAGGAAATCCAAAAATACCTAGAAACAAGTGACAATGAAAACATGACAACCCAAAACCTATGGGATGCATCAAAAACTGTTCTAAGAGGGAAAAATAGCAATACAATCCTACCTCAAGAAAGAAGAAAAATCTCAAAAAAAAAAAAAATAACCTTACACCTAAAGCAATTAGACAAAGAAGACAAAAATACTTCAGAATTACCAGAAGGAAATAAATCTAAATATCAGATCAGAAGTAAATGAAAAAGAAATCAAGGAAACAGTAGCAAAGATCAATAAAACCAAAAGCTGGCTTTTTGAGAAGACAAACAAAATTGATAAACCATTACCAGACTCATCAAGAAAAAAAAGGGAGAAGACTCAAATCAACAGAATTAGAAATGAAAAAAAAGTAACAACTGACACTGCAAAACTACAAAGGGTCATGAGAAATTACTACAAACAACTATATGCCAATAAAATGGACAACATGGAAGAAATGGACAAATTCTTAGAAAATTAAAACCATCCATGACTGGACCAGGAAGAAATAGAAAATATAAAAAGACTAATCAGAAGCACTGAAATTGAAACAACGATTAAAAATCTTCCAATAAACAAAAGCCCAGGACCAGATGGATTCACAATTGAATTCTATCAAATATTTAGAGAAGAGCTAACACCTATCGTTCTGAAACTCTTCCAAAATATATCAGCGGGAGGAATACTCCCAAACTCACTCTATGAGGCCACTATCACCCTGATACCAAAACCAGACAAAGATGTCACAAAGAAAGAAAACTACAGGCCAATATCACTGTTGAACATAGATGCAAACATCCTCAACAAAATACTAGCAAAAAGAATCCAACAGCACATTAAAAGGATCATACACCACAATCAAGTGGGGTTTATCCTCAGAAGGCAAGGATTCTTCAATATATGCAAATCAATCAATGTGATAAACCATATTAACAAATTGAAGGATAAAATCCCTTTGATCATCTCAATAGAAGCAGAAAAGGCTTTCAGCAAAATTCAACACCTATTTACAATGAAATCTCTCCAGAAAGTTGGCATAAAGGGAACCTACCCCAACATAATAAAGACAATATATGACAAACCCAAAGCCAACATCATTCTCAATGGTGAAAAAGTGAAACCATTCCACTAAGATCAGGAACAAGACAAGACTGACCACTCTCACCGCTAGTATGCAACATAGTTTTGGAATTACTAGCCACAGAAATAAGAGAAGAAAAAGAAATAAAAGGAATCCAAATCAGAAAAAAAAACAGTAAAACTGTCACTGTTTGCAGATGACATGATACTAACCATAGAGGATCCTAAAAATGCTACCAGAAAACTACTAGAGCTAATCAATGAATTTGGTAAAGTAGCAGGATACAAAATTAATGCACAGAAATCACTTGCATTCCTATACACTAATGATGAAAAATCTGAAAGAGAAATTAAGAAAACACTACCATTTACTATTGCAGCAAAATGAATAAAATACCCAGGAATAAACCTACCTAAGGAGACAAAAGACCTGTATGCAGAAAACTATAAGGCACTGATGAAAGAAATTAAAGATGGTACAAACAGATGGAGAGGTATACCATGTTCTTGGATTAGAAGAATCAACATTGTGAAAATGACTCTACTACCCAAGCAATCTACAGATTCAACACAATCCCTATCAACCTACCAATGGCATTTTTCACAGAACTAGAACAATAATTTCACAATTTTTATGGAAGCACAAATGACCACAAATAGCCAAAACAATCTTGAGAAAGAAAAATGGAGCTGAAGTAATCAGGCTCCCAGACTTCAGACTATACTACAAAGCAACAGTAATCAAGACAGTATGGTACTGGAACAAAAACAGAAATATAGATCAATGGAACAGGATAGAAGGCCCAGAGATAAGCCAATGCACATATGGTTACCTTATCTTTGATAAAGTAGGCAAGATATACAATGGAGAAAAGACAGCCTCTTCAATAAGTGGTGCTGGGGAAACTGGACAGCTACATGTAAAATAATGAAATTAGAACAATCCCTAACACCTGACACAAAAATAAACTCAAAATGAATTAAAGACGTAAATGTATGGCCAGTCATTATAAAACTCTTAGAGGAAAACATAGGCAGAACAGTCTATGACATAAATCACAGCAAGATCCTTTTTGTCCCACCTCCTAGATAAATGGAAATAAAAACAAAAATAAACAAATGGGACCTAATGAAACTTAAAAGTTTTGCACAACAAAGGAAACCATACTCAGGACAAAAAGACAACCCTCAGAATGGGAGAAAATATTTGCAAACGAAGCAACTGACAAGGGATTTATCTCCAAAATATACAAGCACACCATGCAGCTCAATTAAAAAAAAAAATACACCCAATCCAAAAATGGGCAGAAGACCTAAATAGACATTTCTCCAAAGAAGACATACAGATTGCCAACAAATAGATGAAAGGATGCTCAACATTACTAATCATTAGAGAAATGCAAATCAAAACAACAGTGAGGTATCACCTCACACTGGCCAGAATGGCTATCATCAAAAATCTACAAACAATAAATGCTGGAGAGGATGTGGAGAAAAGGGAACCCTCTTGCACTGTTGGTGGGAATGTAAATTGATACAGCCACTATGGAGAATAGTATGGAGGTTCCTTAAAATACTAAAAATAGAACTACCATCTGACCCACTACTGGGTCCCACTACTGGGACCACTACTGGGCATATATCCTGAGAAAACCATAATTCAAAAAGAGTCATGTACAACAATGTTCACTGCAGCACTATTTACAATAGCCAGGACATGGAACCAACCTAAGTGTCTATCAACAGATGAATGGATAAAGAATATATGGTGCATATATACAATGGAGTATTACTCAGCCATAAAAGGAAATGAAATTGAGTTATTTGTAGTGAGGTGGATGGACCTAGAGTCTTTCATACAGAGTGAAGTAAGTCAGAAAGAGAAAAACAAATACCATATGCTAACACATATATACGGAATCTAAAAAAAAAAAAAAACAAAACAAACAAAAAAAGGGTTCTGAAGAACCTAGGGGCAGGACAGGAATAAAGACGAAAACATACAGAATGGACTTGAGGACACAGAGAGGGGGAAGGGTAAACTGGGACGAAGTTAGAGAGTGGTATGTATATATAGAGACTACTAAATGTAAAATAGATAACTAGTTCGAAGCAGTTGCATAGCACAGGGAGGTCAGTTCGGTCCTTTGTGACCACCTAGAGGGATGGGATAGGGAGTGTGGGAGGGAGACACAAGAGGGTGGGGATATGGGGATATATGTATACCTATAGCTGATTCACTTTGCTATACAGCAGAAACTAACACACCTTTGTAAAGCAATTATACTCCAATAAAGATGTATAAAAAAATAAAGAGTTGATTAGCCAATTTCTTTTTATTTATTGAGTATTTTGTTGATCAGACACATTTAGAAAAATGTTTAAAACCTCTTTTGTTTTTGAATTTTAGCCAATAAACTTTCAGCCCTTGATGATTTGCCTCAGTTTTGCACTTTTAATTCAGTTTTTGGCATTGGTAGCTATAGTTATTTTGGTAATTAGAGATGAAAGCTGACTTAAGATGATAGGAATCTATTCATATATAATAATGGCATTAGAGTCACCAATAAATAAAACTGCTCCTCTGAAATCACTAGAATAGAATTTAACTTTTAAAGAATATCCTAACAGGCAATACTCTCACACTTCATTTAGAAAATAAATTACAGAATTATATTATGTAGTGATTAGGAAATTGATCTTGCATTTTTCCATTTTTAAGCTTTCTATAGCACAAAAAGTATTACCCTGGATTCAAGTTATAATTTTGCTCTTTAAGCTCAGTGAATGTGGGCAGGTCATTTAATCTTTCTCAGCATCAATTTCTTTTCATTTGTAATTTTAGAGAGTCAGACTCATATGTATGTCTAAAATCTCTCATCCCTTTGATTAGTGACTATGGAATATACATGATGATTGTACGGAGAACAAAATGTTTAGTTTACTACTGTATATTTGTTTGTAAGTAAAAGGAGATCCATGAATAAAAGCCTTATAAATAATTATGATTATTAGGACTTTTGATTTCAAAGAAGAAAAATGTCTTTCTGCAAATCTACCAAATAATGTATTCAAATAAACAGAGTTAAGAGAGAAACAGTGAATTAGACACCACTTTGGTCTTTCTAATATTAAGTGAACCTAATTTTACTATACTTAAGGGTTACTGTAATACTTTCTTGAGACACCACCTATAATTTGAAGAAGATATACTTAAAGGTTAAATTTTCTGAAGATTGATTTTATTTCTTGTATGAACAATGAATTTTGAGGTTACATTTTATAACCACTCTTTAATATTTCCATCTGATAATTTCAAGATACATTGGGTATAATTATTCTTTTAATATGGACAGCAGTAAAGAGTGTATTCAAGTAGCAGGCTTCATGGAAGTTGCCATAGTCCTGGCTCCTCCTTACAGCATTTTTCATCCTCCCTCTGCAACCTGCATTAACACTGGTTTCTCAATACCACTAGATTCTTAAATACGGATGATCTATTTCAGGGATAAGGCAAAAACAGATCCTCATAATTTAGATTAACATACATACACTACTATATATAAAATACATAAGCAACAAGGAGCTACTGTATAGCACAGGGAACCCTACTCAATATTTCGTAATAACCTATAGGGGAAAAGAACCTGAAAAATAATATATACATACATATATATATATATATATATATATATATATATATATATATATATATATATAAATTAATCACTTTGCTATATACCTGAAACTAACACAATATTGTAAACCAACTATACTTCAATTAAAAAAAATCCTCAAGGGTTTTAAGACAATGCTGTTTGAGCTCTGATGAATTAAATAGCACTACAATTCATTTTAGAATTACCCCAGCCCTTCAGTATAAGTGCTACATTTAGGAGCATTACTAGGTTCACAATTCTGGGTCTGGTCTCAATAGTAATTTATTAGTGTTATTATGAAAACAGTTATGAAAACAGTTATGAAACCAAGGACGAGAAAACTGGTACAGGATCCGGGAAGGGGGCAGTTATCATGGTAGTAGGAATGAGGTCATTGTGAAATATCAGAAGACATGCTCTGAAGTAGTAAGAAAGGGTTGGGGTCAATTTCAAAGCTGGTAAAGACAGTACAAAACTGGACTGCAAATCCAACATGCTGAAAGGAGATGGGTAACCAGGATATAAAGCCAAAAATGGAGCAGAGAAACCAAGGAAGACAGTAATAACAAGGAAGGCACTGAGGTTTTTAGGTGAGTCTGGAGAAATTCCATAGATGGATCAGAGTTCCCCATGCATGCCCTCATCCTGGCTTACCTGGGTACATTTTTAACAAGGACAAGATGCCTGGATGACTGGCTGTAAGTCAGTTTAAGTGACATCTTTTGTTTTATTTAGTATGCAGCAGAGTATTAAGTACATTGAAACAAAGCTCATATCACTTAACTGTAAAATACTATTTAAGTAACAATTCTTGTAAAATTTCTCCAAAAGATGATTTAAATGATCATTTAATCCTGGCTTGATCTTGGATGTGGATTTCAATCAAAAGGCAATAAATAATATAAGCAATGTTTATTCTCATTCTCCTTCCCTTAAGTAATCAGCCCTGCTCCATTGTTTTTACTTTTACACATTCATTCAACAGATATTTATTGAATCCTTATCATCCTCCAGGAGCTGTTGTAGGCACTGGACATATATCAGTGAAGTAAATAAACTATTTCTTCATGCTTTTTATCCACAGATACATCTCTTATTAGTCCTTCTGGAAACCAACCTAGGTTTTAACTCTTCTTTGATTCTTTTTTTTATCTATGAACTTTTTGCTCAACAGTTTACTGGTTGCAGTAAAATCCACTGATGGAATTAATGTAGCACTCTAGACACATAGCAGTTTGCTGAATGGGTCTTAATGTTTTATAAGCAGCCATTTCAGGAGACTGTTAGCAACTTTTGCATTTTTGAGCTTGAGTCAGACACGTTTTTGTTCATGGAGGGATTCCACTGAAGTCCATTTCAATATGGAGCTATAAAGCATGTATTCACCCACTATTCTAAGTTATCACTGACCTAATGAAGTCATCTATGTGTGGCTGTTTCCACATTAAATGCTAAAGACACCATTTCAAAGCATAACTGAGTGTATGATTAGCAAGACTAGGCCTTTCTAGAAAGATAATATTTATCTTTTTTTAATTTTAATGAAGATAGACTGTACTGGCTTTAAAACAACAGCTGGTTCTTAAGGCTTGGCTTCCCTAAATCTGCCCCCAAAACATACCATTCCCAGACATTTATTTACAAGGAGATAAGTGATAGTTTGTCAGGTCAATAGGACTGGGGAGCCTGATTTTCTCGTAGGTGGGTCTACTTTGGGCCTACTTATAAACTTATACTTAAATAAAGATATTTTATGTAAAGGATATGGAGACCCACTGAGCTTGCATTTTTCATTTCACATGTTATCATTTAAATTGAGAAAACAAACATGGAAAATTACTTTTCCATTATAATGATTCCCTTTTCAGGACTACAAGAGATCATACCATACACTTTGTAGTGTCCAATTTTGTTGTGGAATATGAGTACAATTAAAAATACTTCTGAGAAAAATGGGGCAGGCTTTGGTTTTGAGAAGCAAACAAACTGCTCCTTTTCTAGGGACCCAGGGAGTTGTTCCCAGAGTCAGATGGAGAAAACTAATTTAGAGCAGAATTCCTCGACCTGACATTCTGGATAATTATTTATTGTAGCACCATCCTCCTGGTCATGACAACCAAAAAGTGTCTCCAGACAGGGTCAAATGTTTCCTGGGTTGGGGGCGGGAAAATTAGTTCTCAGTAGTGAAGGAATGGGTTAGAGAAATTCTTCTTGGGAAGGTACTTGATACCTAAAAAAATCATGGCACTAAGAAAGAGAATCCATTAAGAGGCCTCTACGTTCGAGAGAGGGAGAAGTGGCCAATAGTCTGCAAGAGAACTGGTATGCATTTTTTAGAGACTTAATTTTTTTAGAACAGTTTTAGACTGACAACAAAATTGAAAGGAAGGTAAAGAGATTTGCTATACACCCCTGTCCCCAAACATGCAGAGCCTGGCCCATTATAAATATTACTCACCAGAATGGTACATGTTTTAGGAAGGGTGATCCTGCACTGACACATCATAATCACCCAAAGTCCTGAGTATTCACTCCTGATATTGTATATTCAATAGGTTTGAACATATACCTACTGACATATCTCCATCATTATAATATAATATAACATTTTTCACTGCCCTGAAACTTCTCTGTACTTCACCTATTCATCTCTCCCCAACTCCCCATGGCAACTACTGATCTTTTTTTTTTTTTTTTTGTGGTTCGCGGGCCTCTCACTGCTGTGGCCTCTCCCGTTGCGGAGCACTGGCTCTGGACGCGCAGGCTCAGCGGCCATGGCTCACGGGCCCAGCCGCTCTGCGGCATGTGGGATCCTCCCGGACCGGGGCACGAACCTGTGTCCCCTGCATTGGCAGGCAAACTCTCAACCACTGCACCACCAGGGAAGCCCCTACTGATCTTTTTATCATCTCAGTAGTTTTACTTTTTTCCAGAATGTCATATCATTGGAATCAAACAGTATGTAGCTTAATCGAATTGGCATTTTTTTTCACTTAGTTGCACACAAAGTTCCTCCATGTCTTTTCATGGTTTTATAGCTCATTTTCTTTTAGAGCTGAATAAAATTCCATTGTGTGAATGAACCACAGTTTATCCATTCACCTACTGAAAAACATCTTGTTTCCTTCCAGTTTTGGCAATTATAAAGCTTCTATAAACATATGTTTGTGGATTTTTGTGTGGACATAAAATTTCAACTCCTTTGGATAAATATCAAAGAGCTTATGCTGTAAGCTCTTATACTGTAAAGTATAGTAAGTTTTGTGAGAAACCACCCTACTGTCTTCTACAGTGGCTATATCTATTATCTTTTATTCAAGGTTGGATTTCTCTTTTGTGTTTTGTGAGTCTCTGTTATTCTCAAGCTTTCAATATACTTTATTAAACATCTGTGCTTGAGCACTGAGAAATTAGATAGGCAGCTTTGATTTAGGCTTCAAGTGAAATGATACAACAACAAGGTATACCCTTGGGTAACCATTTATAAGATGGCGAAAGTTAACCTTCAAGGAGTAGAGCAGAGATGAGGTTGGAATGACAAACACATACTAGTTCTTATGATATGGTGTGAAACATGCCAGGATTCCTCAGGCATCCTCAGATATACCAAGTAGCAAATGCACTGGGATACATAGACTACTGTTGATTTGTATGGGTACTGTGTGGAAATAAAAAGAAAAGTTTGATGCTAGTAAACCAGAGAAATTCAGAACATTTGGTCACTTACAACTATAATTTTTCAACTTCTTAATAAGTATAATGACAATTTCTGGATCCCAGAGCAGAAGAATAGGGTTAAAAGGACATAAGATACTAAGAAACAGACATCTTTCAGTACACCTTAAATTTCACAAATATGAAAACACACATTTTCCAGAGTCTGATACTTTAATTGAAGATGAATTAAAGGAAGAAATCACAGAACAGAAACTCTCAGGAAATTAACACATTAAATATAAAATAAAAATAAAATAAACAGTCAATGCTAATGTGAGTGAAGTGTTTTTATGTCTTCCTGATTAGAGGGTAAATTATACACTTTGGAAAACAATTTAAGCATTTATGAACAATTTATGAATTCAGTACCTACACATGGTTGTATTTTTAAACCAGGTATTTAACTTCTAGTAGCCTAAGGGTGCACAAAGCTCTATGGACAAAGACCTTTACATTGCAATGTTATTGATAATAATAAATATCACAGAAAAACACTTAATGTCTTAGTGTAGGAAAATTGTTAAGTGTATTAAGGTGCAATCCATGTAGTCAAATAAAGTTATTAAATTTATATTTGCAAAAATTAATGATGATGTAAAATATTAGTTTCCAAAATAAAACAAGGTAAAATATGCTAAGTAGTGTTATCTCAAGTCATACTAAGAAAACAATATACATGAAATAATGGAGAAAATAATGCCAAAATGTTCAAGGGATAGTCTCTGTCTGGTTGATAGAGTATAGACATTTCTAAATTATTTTATTACCAGAATGTAGGAATTTGAGAATTGTAAATATTAATTTATCATAAAATATGTACAGATATTTAGTTTAATTTCTCTGTTCTGATACTTTTGACATATCCCAGCTATATATTTATTTTCAGGTCAATGTTTTCCATAGATGTTAAGTTCCTTGGTTTTAGGAAGGTCATCAAATCCAGTAACTGTTCTTAAATACATATTTATTTAAATATGAGGACAAATGATTTTAAAAGGTGGCCGGGAAAATGTGTTATTTTCCTTTAAGTGAGTGAGGATCATCTCATGTAATTTTAAAACATAAGGTTTTTTAGCCTAAATAATGTATATTACAGTAAATGAACACATGCATTCAAATAATGTGCAGTGGTTGATTATTAGGCAAATATTAATGGTTTGTGGATATATGAGGGAACCCCATTGCTACCAACAGCTTGCCTATTACTAATAGAATTGCTTATGTAATTTGAAAATTAATAGTAACATAACTCCATTGAGAAAAGAACCAAATGATCCTATGCAATAAGAGATTTTCAAATTTAATTACCTATTGTATTGCCCTGCAAAAATGCGTTCCGCTAACGTTTTCTCCCAAACCTATACTTGTACAGGATCACTTGCTAGACATGAAGGATTTGTTGTTATCTAGTATGTAATAACTGCCCTCCGTATGATAGGATTTGTGCTGGACATCACCTTGGTCAATACTACCCATGGACAGAAATATGATTTCTGAGTGCTGTGATCAATATTTGGGCAAACTGCACTTCACATCACAATCCTTGTCATATCAAATAAGTTCATAGCTAGCCACTGTTTAGCTCCTTTTTCTGATCTCATATATATATTCTGGAATATATTCTTCAATATATTCCAGAATATATTCTTGAAGTTGTGTTAATCACTGTTTAGTCAATGTGTTACAGGTTCATTACATTGTCTCCTCTGGCCATCATGATATTTGCCAGAGATGTCTCGGTGAAGAAAAATATAATATCCTTTACAGTTAAGAAAATATTATTCAGGCAAGTGGCAAATTATAGGCAGTTATTGCATAATTTCAGAGAGAAGTGAGCAGTTATTTGCCCAGAGGGAACATGAAGTAGCCATGAAGGAAAATGACCCCATGTATCTTGAACAAAATTAAAAAGTAAGAATCTGTGACAATTAGGTTGTCTCAGCACCATAAATCTCTCTGTTCTGTTTCTTAATTTCAAAGAAAATGGCTAAGCAAGTAAAGCATTTACGAAGGAAGGTTTTAAAATCTAAATTCCGCCACTAAAGCAGCTACTGTCAGATGCTCACAAACAGCCTGGTAAAACATCTAAAGTGTTGTACCAAGAAAGTTGAAATTATTTTCAAAGACATGATCATTAGCAAAATGGCATTAATGGAGAAGGAAAGGCAGTAGCGGATCACCTATTTATAGAGGCTTCAGGCTCTCTGCCTATATATACAGTAGATATTTTTCTTCCTTTGTGGTAATAAAAAAGTCAAAACAGGCAATTTTCTAGACAAGTAAATGAATAGGTATAATGATTTGTGACATTTTAAAAATATAAATGAACACACAGACTGTCCCATTTCCTAATAGTATGATCTTAACACACATGAGTTCTGTCAACAGAGAGACTAAAAACAAATAACATCAGAAACACACACAAAAAAATAAAAATAATGCTTAAATCCTGTCCACAACACACCATTGATCCTTAGGATCTATGTGTGGATTGTATACCTGCATGCTTTTTACAAGAGCTAATTGCAAATGAAAGAGGTAAAATCTCTCTGAGAAGATAATTTCCACACATAATACTCCTTATTTTCTATCTCTCTGCTACTCCTTTGTGTTCATTTTATTGATTCTTTTCAAACAAATTTATCTACTTTCACTTAATCATGCATCCAGTCCTGTTGGTATTTCCTACTACTCAGCTTTTTGTAGATGCCTGAATTCTATTCAACTTTCTCTTATTTTTATAAATGAAAAAAACTAAAGTTCCAACTAAGCCTCTTGAAACACTTCCCCAGGTAGATGGAAACTATGATAATTTGTCTTAAATGTAAATTCTGAATCACATACATGAGGGAGGATGTATTTCTATACCTTTTACATCCTACCCAGTGCACATAGCTTAGTCATGTTCAGAGATTTGGCACCTTTGTTAATAGTACTCCACATCTGCACAATGGGAGGGAAGCATGACTTTGGAGTGCAGAGGGGAACCATGGGCAAAGGCGATTTGTCTACGTGTTATCCTCAAAACATCAATCTGCTATGAGGTAGAATTGACCAAGGCAAATGTCAGGATGTTGATCACTTCATCATTGCAATGTAGAATGAATGGGCTTCTGATGGAGCCCTGAAGAGGCACGTCTCCCTGCTAAGATGCAGTTTAGGCAAGTGGGGGAAGGCTGTCTCTGAATATGTGTCACCCTGCTATTGAAACCTCACAGCAACATAAACTCAGGCTAACTATGGAGTAACCCCAGGAGACCCTCTCTTGATAAACTTCCTGTGGGTTACAATCCACAATCAGTCCTTAACCCTGGGGGATGCGGACAGCCATTCTGGCTCTTCTTGATCATGTACACTTGGACTTGGACACATGTACATGTGGACTTATGTTGTGAGAGGTGGTAAATAATAGTTTTGTGGGGTTTTTTTGTCAAAATATGGTCCTAGACACCTTTTCCAACTCCATCCAACCTCTGTATTTTACACTCTGTACTTTTTTCAAATTAGACTTCTCTCTATTCTCCACAGAGGCTGTGTGCTTTCACGCCCCCAGGCTTTGCTTAAGCTCCTCTCTGTTTTGCCCATGTCTCTACCTATCTAATTTCTCCACTTTCTTTAAAGCTTCCTGAAGCCTTTCTTAATCCCCTATTCAGAAATGATCCCTTATTTTTATGTCGCAATAGCTGTTGGTTTTCACTTTTCTTCTGACATTTTTACAGCCTGATTTATATCATGAAATGTGTTTATGCCTGATCTCTCTCTTTTTTTTTTTTTTTTTTTTTTTTTTTTCGGTACGCGGGCCTCTCACTGTTGTGGCCTCTCCCGTTGCGGAGCACAGGCTCCAGACGCGCAGGCTCAGCGGCCAAGGCCCACGGGCCCAGACGCTCTGCGGCATGTGGGATCCTCCCGGACCGGGGCACGAACCCGTGTCCCCTGCATCGGCAGGCGGACTGTCAACCATTGCGCCACCAGGGAAGCCCTATACCTGATCTCTTCAACAATATTATTAGCAATTGGAGGGCAGCATCTTTAGCTCTATTACCTTTGTATCCTCCTGAGTGCCAATGCTGTGTTCCTTCATTGTTTCCATACACGCAAGATATCTCTCTCTCTCTCTCTGTTGCACACACACACACACACACACACAGAGTTTGTACACAGTCTTATGCTATTGCTACCCTTATTCCTCCCTCCATTCCACCCTAAGAGGACTTAATGTCAAAATTACCTTAGAGGGTACCAGTCAAATTCTCCTCTGGCATAGTTCAACCCTCTGCCTGAGATAAAAATAATTTGACGAAGAGGAAAATCCAATTGCAAAGAGTACCAGACTCGTGTGTGTGTGTGTGTGTGTGTGTGTGTGTGTGTGTGTAGCACTTTTTTCATTCCTTAGGGAAATCAAGAACTGGTGAAATAAAGGAGTCATCTGTCTTTCACACCTATAAATGTGTTGTTTCCACCCTTTCCTGCAAAGAATTGACTGTGAGCTTCCTCAAGTACAGTTGGCACTTCCCAGAATGAGGAAGAAGTCTGGGGAGGGAGCCTGGGCAAAAGAACTTCCTAAATATATTGTCCCAAATATACCACTAACGAAGAAGAGGTTCTCAAGCTGTGAGATGTTGAGAGAGTCGTGGGTTAGAGTCAGCCTCGGTCTGTGGTGGAGAGGAGTCTTTGACCCTCCTCCACCCTTCGCAGTAACCCCAATCCTAGGATTTCAAGTAAGTGACTCTTCCGTGTGAAGATGGTATTATAGTGTTCTGGTGGGGAACACCGATGGCAGACAAGATCTCTCCTACCTACGTTAGCTTGTCTCCACTCTTACCCCTTGTCTTTCTGGAAGAAATGTCACCTCCATTTCAGCATCGTGAGGGTAGAAGTTGGGGGCTGGATTCTGAGCTCTACAATATTCCTAACCCCTTCTACTTCTGTGTCCTCGCTGATAAAGAAACAGCCAAGGGCCTCGCTGGGTCAGGGGTGAGGCAATTGAGCATCGTAATGTACAGACGAAAGGATCCATTCCAGCCGGTTGCTCCGGCCGACCGACAAGGGCCCTGGGTCCAAGTATTCTGCCTCTCGCACACTCTTGCCGCAGGTCTGACATCAAACTGACACACCTTTTCCTACCTTTCCAGGAGAAAGCAGGATATATCCCAACCTTCAGAAGAGGAGAGTTAGGTGTGGACGCTTGCCACGGCTCCATCCCTTCAATTTATAGATGGGCACATGCAGGTGTGTGTATGGGTAGGAGGTGAGCAGGATCCCGCTCAACTCATCTTTGTATGTTTCCAGGACCTCCCGCATCTCAACCCTCGCGGGGACCATGCCAGCGCTGTGAGCTGGGGGCCGAGGGCAGAGCCCGCCGACTGGGTCTAGGGGAGACATTGGATGTCTGCAAGGACGCAGTAAACGCTGACAGCCGAGTTGAACGCAGCCCCTCTAATATCTCACCCCCTCCCCAATCTCTCTCCCTTAAGGTATCTGCTGTCAGCAGCAGTGGGTCGACGTGGATAAGAAACACCGTGCACATCTTACCGCCTACTCTCTAGAGCACGAGGAGGCAGGCGGTGTAGACGCCAGAGGGCGTCTGCTTTCCCTCTGCCAGGGCACAGTGGAAAGCGTGAGAAGCGGGCCGCCTGCTGAAGGTTTGAGCGAGAGGGAGGGCCTGGAAGAGGGAGAACCCCCCCGCCCCACGCCCTTGGAGGAATGAGCTGGCCCGCTCCAGCTAAGCCCGGGCGCGCTTGGAGCGCGGGGCCGGGCGACCGCCTGCACCATCAACACCCATTCCAGCAGTCCGCTTTCGCGAACTGGCCCGCAGCTGTGCAGGAGCTCCAGGCTGCCCTCCCTCCTCGGCCCAGGGATGTCCGTCAACGTGCGGATCGCCGTCAGGCTGAGCGTGCGGCCGCCACTCGTGGACGTGCTCGTGCCAGTTGGATCGCGGCGACCTCTGTAGCTGGAGGGACAGGGAACAGAACTCGCGCCTCCGAGCTTGACTGCGGACGAACCCTGGAACCGCGCGCCTCTCGGCAAGCGGTCGCCGTGAGGCGCGGAGGGATACGCCTCGTCAGCGCTCCCCCTCTCCTCCCCTCCCCTCCTCTCCCCGCGCCTCCGCCCTCGCCTCCCTCCCCGCCCGGCTCTGCTGCCGCCGCGGCGGCCGCTGCTGGTGCTGCTGCCGCCGCCGCCGCCGCCGCCGCTGCTGCCTGGATATAGTGCAGCGAGGAGCGGAGCTCGCAGTCACTTTGCAAGGAGGAGCGCGCGGGCTGCGGACGGCTGGGGCACCCCGGGAGCGGCGGCGGCTCTAGCAGAGGCGGCCGTGACAGCGGAAGGTTTCTCTCTCCGGGACTGGACTGAATAACTTTGGAACTGTCCACCAGTGTCACGTCCTGAACATGAGCGTCCTCCTCTCCTTCTACCTGCTCGGGTTGCTTGTCAGTAGCGGGCAAGGTAGGAGTGTGGTGCTTTATCGCATTTACTTTCCCTCCCCCTTCTACCCAACCGAGAGAGGCAGAAGGAGGCACAAGACGAATTAAATGACGGAACTAAAGTTATAGTTACTGTTGTTGTTGTTATTTTCCCTCTTTCTTTTAGCTGCGGCTAAAAATTGTATCTGTTCTGTGGAGACCCTTAAATAAGAGAAAATACAGAATGGGAGATGGGCATTAGTGAGCAGGAGATTGAGGCAAACTGCATCTTTTTCTGGGATCTTGGCTTTCTCCGATCTTCATTATCAAAAATTGGATGGGTATGTTGGTGTGTGTTCACAGTTAAATATCTGAGGTTGCGAAAAGAAAGGGAGCGATGATGTTTCTAAGAAGCAGCAAAAACTATCAGCGTTAAACTCGTTGTGGAATATCTCTGTTGTGTGCAGGAAATTCAATTCTTAGAGACTTTTTTTTTTTCTTCTCTTTCCCAAGACCCCAGTTCCTGACGGAAGTGAACGATGATGGTTTATTTCTGTTGAGAACTAAGAGAGGGGCCATGGATATTGTGTGTAAGAAAGCAAATGGGTAAAATTAGGGATGTGTTGCAGTCATTCATTTTCAGCATCCCCCCCCCCTTCGTTAATACAGGAAGGTTGAAAATTTTTAAACCATCAGGTTGTAATTACACCTGTAAGGGATGATTTAGCTTGTGGGGAACTGGTGGGGTTTTTATCTATTAAGGAAAAACAAAACAAAACAAAAAAATGAATAGCTTACTAGAATAACCTGAGAGAGAATTTGGGGAAGCTACCTCTGTTTATGTTTATAGAGATAGATGTAAATTTATCTTATTTTGTTTAATTTACATTCACGTAAAATATATTTATAATAAATGGAGGCATTTACAACTGTCCAGACAAGTTTGGACATTTAATTGGAGACACAAAATGCTAAAACATACATTGGTGGAAGTAAAAGAATATAGCAGTAATTTTGTGATGTGTAATAATCTCAGAGAACGTTATATTATTAGTGTAGCATGAAATTGTTTTTTTGAGAAAAAATAAATAACACCACAAGTTAAAATATCTCCATTGTATTCAATTCTCAGCTTTTTAGCCTCTTCTGTGTTTCTCATTTAGTCCAGCAGGGGATAGTAGAACTCCATTTTAAGCCCAGAAATGGTAGTTCGGTGCTTCCACACTCACTAGGTCCTTCTATCATTCTTCAGCAGGGCTTGACATTTTGGATACGAAGGTTTCCTTTCTCTGCCCTTCTCCTCCCTAAAGCTGTAGTGTTAGTGGCTGATGAAACACGATTGGATGGAGATTTTATGTTCAAAAATCAGAAAACAAAATGTACGTGGCTGTAGTTTGCAAAGTGTCTTGGTAAGATGCTCCTCCTTTTCCCTTAATAAAAAAAGAGTATGCAAAATTTCAGTCATAGCAAAATTGCAGATATGTCTATCTGAAGCTAATATTAGCCCAATCAGTTAGGTGAATCATTATTACCACAAAGATCAACATACACTTTATGTCCTGCAGATATACTGCTTTAATTTTTGGAGAGCTTCTGTTGGTTTAACTGTTCATTTATAATATAGACAGCTATTTCTGAATACTGAGAAGCAGTCCCTGAAAATTGCAGTTGAAATCCCACTGCAATTAACCAAGTGTAGATAGTGTGGAGCAAGATGGGGGCATAATAGGAAGCAAGTTTATGCAGCCAGGGTTACACTGTGACCGGTTTGGAGAAGAAAAAATGTCTCAGTTGTGGAGTCTGTGAATTTGCCATCGTAGATATGAAGTGTGTTGGAATTTGGGGGATAAAAAAGAAATCCAGGAACGTTTAAATAGTACACACAGACACATATGATTTGGGTCCTTATATGTAACACATCTGAAATTGCAATTCACCTAATTTATAATTCAGAATGCAGGGTGATTATAAAGCGAGGCTCTAAGACTGAAGCATGCCTGGAGGGGAGCCCATATTCACTGTAATGAAACAGGGAAGGAGGGAGCATCGTTCTCAAGATCTATCTATCTAACACAATTTAAAAATGCATGGCACTCACAGAGGCATACATGCATGCATAGCAGAGAGCCCTAGCTTTTGTGAAACAGAACATGTGGTACTTCTGTGCCGTGTGTCCCAATGAAGTCAGAGATGCTTGGAAACAGCAATCCTGATCCTGGAGTCCAATCCCTCTATGCTAGTGTTTTGTTCTCCAATTAAGGATACAGCAGCAAGTATCAGAAATACCACTGGGAGCAGTTTGAAAAAATACATCTAGTGTAACTCATCATTTTGTTTATTCTTTTATAAATGGGGCCATGGAAAAGCCGCCAGTCAGTGATCCCTGAGCTTGCCTTAGAAATACTAAAATCCAAGCTTGCTGATTTATGCTTCCAACAGTATCCTTGCAGGGAATTTTATGAAGCATGATTGAAGCTATTGCTTTGGAAAGTGGTGTGCAGTTAGACTGGGGCAAGGCAACGATGATGTATTCCCTTTTAAGTAGTCAAAACGTTTTGAACTGCAGCAGTCGAATAGAAGAAAATGACAGAAGTGAAAAACTGACTAACTTAAGTGGATGCCAATACTATAATTAGCTAACAAGGCCTAACAGTTCTAACTTTCAACACAACATTATTGTTCTACTGTGGTGAGAGGCTTTTTTATTGTAGCAGAAATGCTCCTTTAAAAGCCTCTCATTCTCACTGCAAGATTTGTATCTAATGAAGTGAGGTTGGGATTTAATTGTCAAGTCTGCATTGCATTGTCAATGGAATGGAGATTCCATAACTCTATAACTTTTGCGATTATTTTTCTTTTGTATTTAAAACTTGGTCACAGCTTCTGTCATCATACATCTCAAGTGATAACTTGAGTCTGTGATTCACAGGGCATGTGCTGTTTGGATCTATGTAAATTCAGATTCCCAAACTGTAGTATGTATGGGTTACTTTCCTAAACCTTTTTTAATTTTTAAAATAATTTTCTTCTTCTTTTAAAAATCACCCGAGTGTGATTAATACACATCTGTTACTGAATGTTCACATACGTAAATTAGAAGCATTGTTGTATGAAATTATAAAGCAAGAACAGAGCTATTCATCTCTCTTGCAATCCAGTACAAGATACATACACAGAACACTCAGCTAAGCCAAAATCATGGGGAGAAGGGGGCGAATTACCCAGTTAAGCTTAAGCTTAACTTAAGCTTACAGGCATCTGCTTAAAATTACTCTTTCTGGTGAAGTTCTAGTAAGTCATTGTTTGTTAGAAAAGTGTCCCTTCTAAAAATAAAGCACAGGTGTATGTGTGTCTACCAGTTTCAGGTCTTGAGGAAGATCTCCACAAACATGTCTTTTGTGTGGGCTGTTAAACACACACAGCATCTCTTATCTACCCTGCTCTGATCCTTTAATGTCAGCCTCTCTTTGTAAGGTTTCTATCGAATCAGCTCCATATTCATCTGCACTTAGAGAAGACAGGCTATGTCAATTAATATCGGATGATCAATAAATAACCCAGAAGATTTCCTTCCCTGCTTTATGTCAAAGGAGTTAAGCGGAGCGTTTGGTCACTTTAGTGTCCAAACGTTGGTGTCCACTTTAGTGTCTAATGTTGAATTGGAGCTCATACAACAAGAAGAGAAGTTGGTGGGTCCTGAGAGTTCATGGAGTCTTTTCAGTGACACGGGGCTAATGGTCCCCCAGCGGTAATGCCCTCTTAGAGAAGCAATTAATGGAACAAAAGAACCTCATACAGCCCAAAAGAAAGTCAAACTTCATATAATCTAGTAAATAAAATTGCTTGTTTTCAAACATAGGACTAGTTTGTACTGAGACTGAGAAATGAGCTACAGAGATTGAGGCTAGTAACCAAGCTGAACAGTATAATTTGTTTTCGCTTGTTTCCTTGGGAAGAAGCAGTGAGAATGGAAACAGGGCTGTCAATCTGAGACCCTGGAATTATTCCAGCTGCTTCCTCTGGCTTTTGACATTTGTGAAATGATTTTAATTCTTCTGTTTTGGGGGTGATCTCTCACAGCAGTGAATTTTGGAGAGCATGAAGAAAGTACTTCATAAGTGTTAGAGCTAGTCTGAATTCCTTTTGCTTTTTGGGTCCAAAATAAAGATAATCCTCTAGGAGTTGGTGTATGCAAAATTAATGTAATAATTGTATATTCTTATAAAGTGAATATCATTGTTTTTCAAGTTTTATTGACCTAGATTCTAAATTCCTTGGGCCCTTTATTCTATCCCAGTTATACTGAAGATAGGCCTATTTAACATATTATAAATTAGTTTTAATTTTCCAAATTATATGATATGAGGACATTTAAGATGCAAGCAGTGCTTTTATGCTTTTATTAAATGTAATATTCCTGAGCTTCATAGAGCCAAGCTATCTTTAATTGTTCAGCAAGTAAAAGTGCTTCTGTATGGCACTCCTTTGAATATTTTAATAACCTTTAACTGTTTATAATAACAGTGCTCATCTCAAATAGCTATCAACACACTTACTAATTTCACATATTCACTTGTGTCACTAACACTTCATCAAACATTACAAGATACTTTAGAAAGATGTAATGAAAAAAAAAAAAACTTGCCTGAATTTAAATAGTTAAGAGGCAGATGGGGAATCTTAAGAGTATTTATAAGCATGACAATCAACAGATGAGTCTTCAAAGAATTTCAGGTCAATTAATGAAAAGTGTCTTGGCTGCAATTTGTTTTTTAAAGCAAGCAGAGAAGGAGAAAGAACACTGGATTTGGAATCAGAAGACCTAGAACACTAAGGGCCTCTTGAATTTTTGAAGAAGCAACTTAGTCTCTCAGAGCCATTATTTGCTTACTTGAAAATCTGATATAAAAATATCTGGCTGGTTGACCTTGCTGTACTGCCATGTGGAGCAGTTGTGATAACACATATGTGTAGGCATCTTGTAAAATGTCAAGCCTACTATGCCAGACTTTATTTATATTTTTGGTATAATACGCATACATATAAATCTGCCTATGGCTTAAAAACGTCTCATTTATTAATTTTAAAAAAAATTATCATAAGCTGCTCTGTGATTAGAGAAAAATATTGAAGGGGCTGAGATGATCTAATTCATTGATGAGAGTGGCTCATTCATCAAACATTCATTACATGCCTGTGGTGTCTCAGACATCTAATTAGGCAGCATTCCTAGGAATGATTATATAGGTTACGTGATGAACACCTCTAGGGGGTGCTACTCGTAGTCATAGTGAAGGAATACATATTTATTTTCACAGTTTTCCAGCAGAGGGCAGTAAATTGTCTTGAGGAACGAGTTTCTTTTTTGTATCATGAATCCATTCTATGGGCCAACAGCAGGCTGGAATTAGTCACAGTCTTAGAATGGCACACAGTTAGGATAAGTGCCTTACTAAAGGTCAAATAGAAAAGTAAAAGGGTTAATAACTGGAGTTCTGGTGTCTAAATTCTCAATTAAGTTCTCTGAACACCAAACTTGCATAGATTAAAAAAAATTAATCTAATGTTTCTTCAGCTCAGAGTAATGATGATAATTAAATTCTGTGCCATTTTGTCAGTTATTCAGATATCAAATACTTGTTGAGGCTATACAATGAGTATAACCTCAGCATCTTATGGCAGTACAAACCACTTGTTCAAAGTGCTTTCAACTACCTTGTAACTAAAGATCATCAAGAATCCAAGAAAGTATTATATTTTATGGATAAAGAAATTGAGAGGAATTATCTTATTTTCCTATATCAATTATCATTAGTAGTTATCTGAAATTAGGATTAGATTTTCTCACTTCTAGTTCAATGCCTATTTTTTAATGTATTTAATGCATTTGTTTGAAAATTTTTGTTTGGAGGAGTGGTGGTGCATAGGATTCAAGGTTTATAGATGAGAAGACAAAAATATGAATTTAAAAAGCCAAATCAGCATATGAGAGATGAATAAACTGTTCAACTAAATGTTGTGAAACGACCAAGTATATAATTAAGTAAAGATTAAATGGTTTAAATAAGTCCTTAGGAATTCAGCACCTAGAAAGAGCTAAAACTTGTCCCTTGTTTATTAACTGCCAGGCTCAACTGCATGCACTTCACATGTACTAACTAGCTTCATATATACAACAATCCTCTAATTATTATCATATTATATTCCCCTTTTATGCTTGAGGACTGTGAGGCGTAGAAGTTTAAGGAACTAAGATTGCATGGCTAGGATACAAAGATTGAACTCAGGACATGTGCAAAGATTTGCCTCTTTACCAGGACATCACCTTGTCACTCACTGAAGCAGAGGAGGCATCAACATGGTGAGAGTAATTGGAGAAAATAATACAAGGAGAAAAATAATGTGGGAGAATAAGTTTTAGGGAAAGAGGCAAATGTTCAGAGGACAGAAATAATCCAGTTTAATTAAATTAAGGGTTTGGAAGGGTGAGTTGTTGGCCTCAATATGATAATGTTGATGGAACCAGGAGGCAGTCAGGCCTCGAGGCCAAGCTGAGGTTGACTGTTCCGTGTGGATATTTGGGACAATTGTTTGGGCAGGAAAATACCATGAGTAAAGTTTTCTTTTGTCTTTAAGTCTACTGGCCATGTGTGGGATGGACCAGAGGAAAATGAAAAAGGAATGAACGAACAAATCACATGTTTCTGTGGATGAATGAATGGATCTTAGTAACACATTAGATTTGGGAAATTGGGAGGAAGGTGGCACCTGAAGTTTTAAGCCTAGTTGCCAGAAAGAATGGTTATATCTTAACAAAAATAGGAAAGTAAGTAAAGAAAACTGCTGATATTAGGCAAGAGATTTGTTTTGCTTCTTTGTAATTTTTAAAAATTATATGTTAAGTTGAGGAATCCATGAATATCTAGATAGAAATGGCAGTATTAAATTGGGAACTATAAACTGCTGATCTTTGTCATTTCTTTAGAATCTTTCTCCCTTTTCATTTAACTTCTGTCTTTATCTCTTCCATCACTGTTTATACTCTAGTCTTATTTAGCATGTCTGGAATTTTGGATAAAATCTCAGAAGCATGTGGGTCAAATTTGTCTTTCTTATGTATTCTTTATTTTCTCTGCTTTATCCATAGTTTTTATTATTATTATTCTGGGGAAACAACACAAAATAAAACATGATAAAAGAAGAAAAAAAAAGAAAAAAGTAAGTCAGAAAACTAAACTAAAACAAAAAACAAAAGAGATATTTGGTATTGAATATATAGAGTTGAATATTTTTCTACTAGTACCCAAGGGAACTAATAGAATGTCTACTCTATGCCAGGGAGCTGTGCTGGTTATTTTCACTCATTATCTCATTTAATCCTGATAAAACCACATTTGATAGATGATGTTTTGAGATTGAAAGTGTCTGATTTGCCTAGCGCTCTTACGTATGTTCTGTCTGCTGACGCCCAAATTTATAGCCAAGATCATCAAATGCATTTAAGGTAAAAGGTAGTCTTTTCTGCTTCAGTGTGTGTTTCTCTGATGCATGTTAACTTATACACAATTGGTAAATAGGAGGATGATGTACGGATTGTGTTGATCCATATATTATTTCTTCAAGTCGTTAATTTTTAAGTGACCAAGAGCACACTTTCTCACATTTGAAGAGAAAGCCTTAGCAATCTCTGACGATGTTAAAAAAACATATGAAAAATCAACTCAAGCGCCATTCTGTAGTGCAAGTATTAGTCTGTTTAGTGACTTTAAGAACCTTCTTGATTTCCACTACATTATATATCTGGCAACATTGAGAGTACATTTGGAGAAAATAGGAAATAATTCCCCCCTGTGTTAAAATGATGTGTTTGTTTACTTGTTTGCTGTCTTATTTTTAAAAGGCTATACCCTGGATCATAGTTTTCATTTTAAAGTGAATGCACTTCTGGCTTGTTACTTGAAAGAAGATCCAAAAGTTAGGTACAAATACTAGTAGAGATTTAACTGTGCTGGTATTTTAATAAAGATTGTTATGGTGGTTGTTAGCACTTGGTTTTAAATTTCTGAAGGTTTCGAATGTTCTGACCTCCGACCCTGTCTTTTTCCATAAGCCCTGATATTTTGTACTGCACAATTTTGCAGACACCGGCATTTTTCAAGGATGCAAATATGGTGTTACAGCAGAAACGGATGTCACTGCTTGTAAAAAGAAACCAATGTAATATGGCTAAGACCTACATTACAGTAGAATAGAACAGGTCCCAATCTAAGAAAATAAACACATTATGCTTTGTGCTAATTACTAATGAGGGGGCTTCTGGACAGGTTTTCTATTATTGTAACTTGTCCATTCCTAACCAGTTTTCTGGTTTATAATATGAGGCTTTCTGATTATATTGAAATTTATTTTTTTTTATTTATTTATTTATTTATTTATTTATTTATTTATTTAATTTTTTTTGGTGGTACGCGGGCCTCTCACTGTTGTGGCCTCTCCTGTTGCGGAGCACAGGCTCCGGATGCGCAGGTTCAGCAGCCATGTCTCATGAGCCCAGCCGCTCCACGGCATGTGGGATCTTCCCGGACCAGGGCACAAACCCGTGTCCCCTGCATCGGCAGGCGGACTCTCAACCACTGCGCCACCAGGGAAGCCCTATTTATATTTATTATATTTATTGTCCCAGTTAATTTCTCTCTGATTATTATTTTCTACCAATCACAAATGTTCAATATTGCCTGAACAGAGAAGTTGCACTTTTATATTATATCAATAACTTTGGTCACTCATGAGAGAAAAGCTATACACAGATTATGGAAAGATTAAAATATATAACATAAGGTATGTGCCACACACTTTATCAAAGTACTGATCTATGATATTTACATGTTTCTGATTTTTTTATCTTTATTTACTTAGGTAAACCACTTACACCTTTTTCTTTTTTTGACCACGCCGCACTGCATGCTTAGTTCGCTGACCAGGGATCCAACCCGCGCCCCCTGCAGGGGAAGCACGGAATCTTAACCACGGGACCACCAGGGAATTCCCAGATAAACCACTTACAGCTTTCTAAAACCAACTGAAGCTAAACACATTTTAAATCTTTTTCACTTCTTTATCATAATCTTTACAGTAGAATAACTGGCTTCACCCTACCTATTCTACAGATTGTATAATAATGCTTCATACCAGATTAAACTTTTTAATTATCAAAGAGTTACAGTTACATTATAAAATTTAACATTTGAAAATGTGTATTAGGATACAATGAGGCACAGTAGTTGACAAAAACTTTTGTAGTCAACTTTCACTTACCTATTTGAAGTCCCACAATTATCCTGAAAGGTAGATACTATTCCTGATTTAGAAAAGAGGTGAATGAACCTCAAAGAGGTAAAATCACTTGCCCAGGAAGAAAGACTTAAAACACGGTAAAACCAGGACTTGATGTAAATATTTTAATCTAGATACAACACATTTTCCTGTTATAAAGTCTCTCTTTTTGTCTGAGTATGTTTTACGGTTATCTATGAAGCAATTCACAAAAATAATTTTAGTACAGTACTTACTTTATGACACTATGCTCTTTAAAGTTACTTTTGGGCTGTGTTTATGGGACACATGCTGTTAATTTTAATTAGAGGTCTACCTTTCAGTCGAATTATTTGGGAGTCCCTGACTTAGAACTGTTAAGACTTTTGCCTTTTATTCATTTGCACCGTCCTGTCCTTTCAGCCTCATTGCTTGTTACTGTGCACACTGCTCTTACACCATTCCTGGAATTCCCAATTTGGTCTCTGTGTGTACTCAGCCCATGTGTTTTACACATTTCCTATTTGTCTTTGTGTGGATGATTACCAGTGACTCAGCGCAAGCATCTCATCACTGAAGACATCTTTCTTTCAGCAAATATACATTAATTGCCTACTACATACTAGTCGATATATAAGGCACTCTAGATCCAAACAAGGTGGTGATATATTTGGTTTCTGCATGCCAAATTTCGCTGAACTCTTCTGTGACCTTGCATGTGAACTTCATGAGAACAAGAATGCCTTTCCACGTTGGCTTCCCATTAAATTCAATGTACTAGATTAGAGAGTTTACTGTAAATTCATGTGTATTCCTGGAAAGTAGTAGATGCTTAGCAAATATGTGCTGAATTAATATTTAAATGTTACCCACAGAATTAAACTAAAATGGCTGACTTTATATATATATATATATATATATATATATATATATATATATATATATATATGTATAGTTAGATAGAAAGATAGATTTACCCTTGACTTTGGATAATGGTTTGGTTTGTTCAAAAGTATTGATGTTGTTCCAGTATTTACTTCAAACATTTGTTTATATCACTGCCGTGCACTTGATAGGCTTTCAGTAAATACATGAATATCAATAATCAGGTCATAGTGATTATTTAATTCAGGAGGAATGGCAAAGATGAGCTGCCTTATCCCTGATCTTATCTCCTATACTGAAAATTAATTAGACTGGGAATAAAGCAGACTTTTAAATCTTGCTATAAGATTTGTTCTTCTGAAGCATTATCTGAGGGATAGGATATGGCTATCTAGTTGGAGTTTTAAAGCCTTCAGTATATAGAAATAAATGAGGGAGATACAATATGTTGATAATGATATAATTAAATAGAATAGATATTGTCAATAGTAAATGTCTGATATGTCAGTAGAGCAAGTATTTAAAGTCCGAAAATCAAGATAATCCCCTGGGGTTAATTAAAAGTTGATTATTCAATCAATGATTATTGGAAGCCGATTCTAAACTGTATGTATAGGAAGACAAGTAAGAGAAGAGTTATTTTTACCTTATTGTTCATAAGCACTTGGATTTTTTTTTCTCTTTTTTAAATGAAATACAGTTTAACCTCAAACAGTTTTCTCTTGTCTCGTAACCATGTTTTGTAATGATTTTATGATGTTCTCTAGGTCTGACCTCAGTGATAAGTAAAAACATTTAAATTGATGGGACAGAATACATTTTCAAATACTCCAGAATATCTTTATCACCTACTTATTTGTCTGCCTACCATTTACTCACTAATGTTACCATTATTGTGTATGCCTCTAACTTGAAACAGTTAGCAATTAAAGATATTACAATTGCTTATAATTAACTTATTTTTTACTTTTCTTTCTCCCTCAAATTTCACATGATTTATAGTCACTTTAATTGGTTAACTCCGTGAGTCATTTTATTTCAAAGCCCCCCCTCGTAAGCCCCATGCTATTGCATTTTACCTTTGTGGAGATTGCATGTGGTCTGCAATTTAGAAAGAAAACTCAACATTGGTTATTAAATGATATTATGCCCTCCTCAGTGCTTTTGTGAAAACGTGCTTAGCCACATCCAAAATGGATATGAAATATTCAACTTTAGTATTCTCATGATATTAAAATAACGCCTCTTAGTACAGAATTCTGAACAATTATGAAATACCCTAATTTGCTAATGTATTTTCTCTTTCAAGTCCTTGGTTTATTTCTATTGTAATGAAACAGTTTATTAAAAATACCCTCCTTCCTCCACTGTGCATTAATACACAGTTTGTTTGATGAATCGTGACTTCTTTAAGCAGAATGTATTTCCTTCTTGCTAGGAAAATCAAAAGGTTAAACTTATAGGCTGCGGTGGAGAAGAGGAATTACCTAGCAGTTAACTTTCACTTGTCTCTTCCTGTCTGGCTGCCTCTCACTCGCATACCTCATTTAAAAGTCTCAGTATCTTAGGTTATTTACATGAATGTGGATGTGTGGTGGGAGAAGTGAAGTTGTCCTAAGAAGTGCCTTTTACTGATTGTGGTTCCAGAACATATTCTAACCACTGAGCAGAAATGCATGCAGGGAGCTTTGACTAAGAAAGGAAGTAAATACTAATAGTACAGAACAATCACTGTTTTGTGTCAAGGAGGATAATTCATCAGCTAAAAGGGAATGGAGAAGTGGGTGGTGAGGTGAGAATTTGAAGAGCTGGGATAAAGTCTGATATAGTTATATGCATACAATGGGAGAAGGAGATGCCCAACAAAAGGATTACAGGCCAGCTTATTTCCTCAACAGTGTCTATTTGTAAGTATTTGATTAATTAACTTGATGAAGGAAGTGTCAAAGATAACCAAATCCAAACTCTAGTTAATGTGATAAGGACAGATTTTAATCAGTGATATACTATATTGGGAAGAGTGTATTACTATACTCAAAAGGATAAAGAGCCCAGTGTGAACTAAACTCAACTTTGATTTGTATAGCGGTAACTGGGAGTTTTAAAGGGAGAATGAGGAATAAGAGAGAGAGTAGGGAGGGGAGTGGGTGGCAGGCTCCATAGAGGCAGGGAAGTGAAAAATTGCAAACACCCAGAAAGAGGGAGGGTGGTCCCTATTTGTTAACTGGTTCTTATCAAAGTTAGGCTTCCACCCTCCTACAGGGGCTAAGAGACAGGGATCCTATCTTCAGGTGATGGCTGGGACAAACAGTAAATTCTTTTGGTAAGCTTGAGTTTGCCCAGGTGGGCACTTTAAGGGTGATGAGAGACATCCTTGGGATGTGGCCTTGAGTTGTTCAAAATTGTGTTAGCCTTTTGTTCCAGTCTTTATAGGCCGAGGTGAAGCCTAATTGAGCAAAGATCTCACTGGAGCCTGGCTAGAGTTTGGTCAAGGAGAGAATCTCAGAAGAAGATCTGTTAGTCACCCTGCACGGTACTTTAATATGAGTTACCACATTTTTATATTCAAAACATACCTAGGAGTTCTGAAAGAGGGAATTGAATTTCATAAAAGCAAAGTAACATCTAATAAGTACAGAATTTCAAATTCAAATTCAGTTAATATTTGATTCTAAAACTTTACTCTTTCCACTGACTGAAACATGGTTCTTTTGAAGTAGCAAGGAATTGCTAAAGGGTGAAAGAAAGCACTAGGAGTAGCTCTAGTTTCAGGTTTTTACCATTCATTCTGGCCATTTCTTTTGAATAGCTAAACTCTAGGTGAGGAATGACCAATTAGTAAACAAGTAAATATTTTACTGACCTAAAAGATTAATGAGCATGGAGAACCAACAGTATTTAGAGTTATTGGTGTCTGGGTGGTTGCAAGGTGGGGCAGTTCTAGTTAATATAATACATTAAGGGCTATATGACAATATTTAAATATCAGCTATATTTTTTAAAAGGCTTATCTTATTGTTAAACATTATAATAATAATTGAGTAAGTCATCAATTTGTGGTTGACTTATTGAATACTTTCATAATGAAAATACATGAGTTTAGGATGCTTTTAGGGGCAAAGAAGAGAAGAACACATTCAAAGTGTCTTAAAAATAAACATCTATTGAAGCATGTCAGGAGCTATTTGGAGGTAGGTTTGGATTTCATGTTTCTCCTCGGTTTTGGCTGTTTTTCCCTGACTTCCTAGAAGAAACATGGCTGCACCAGTTTTATATGTCACATTCTTAGCCAATGAACTCTGAAACTAGGAAAGAAAAATAAATACTTATTAGAGTAGCCTCATTTTACTAGTAAAGGAATAAACGCCATGTGTCACTCAGCAGACTTCCCTCAATTCTCATTGGCTAGAATTGTTTTAAATGAACTCCCCTAAACCAATCAGTAGGAAGGAGAATGACATAACCATAGTTTCCCTTCACTAATCAACTCCTTTCTGTTGCTGAAGGGGAGATCTGAAGAATGAGGGAGGGGCAGAGAGAACTTCAAGATAGCGGAGGAGTAAGACATGGAGATCAACTTCCTCCCCACACATACATCAGAAATACATCTACATGTGGAACAACTCCTACAGAACACCTACTGAACACTGGCAGAAGACCTCAGACCTCCCAAAAGGCAAGAAACTCCCCACGTACCTTGGTAGGGCAAAATAAAAAACAGAAACAAAAGAATAAGGATGGAACCTGCACCTCTGGGAGGGAGCTATGTAGGAGGAAACGTTTCCACATACTAGGAAGCACCTTCACTGGCGGGGACAGGGGAGGGGGTGGGGGTTAGTTTCGGAGCCACGGAGGGGAGAGCAGCAACAGGGGTGCGGAGAGCAAAGTGGAAAATTCCCACACAGAGGATCGGTGCCAACCAGCACTCACCAGCCTGAGAGGCTTGTCTGCTCACCCGCTGGGGAGGGTGGGGACTGGGAGCTGAGGCTCGGGATTTGGAGGTTGGATCCCAGGGAGAGGACTGGGGTTGGCTGCGTGAACACAGCCTGAAGGGGGCTAGTGTGCCACGGCTAGCTGGTAGAGAGTCCGGGAAAATGTCTGGACCTGCCGAAGAGGCAAGAGACCATTGTCTTGGGATGCCTGAGGAGAGGGGCTTCAGAGCACCGCCTAAGTGACTTCCAGACATGGACGCGAGCTGCGGCTATCAGTGCAGACACCAGAGATGGACATGAGACGCTAAGACTGCTGCTGCAGCCACCAAGAAGCCTGTGTGTAAGCACAGGTCACTATCCACACCTCCCCTCCCGGGAGCTGGTGCAGCCCGCCACTGCCAGGGTCCCGTGATCCAGGAACAACTTCTCCGGGAGAATGCATCGCACACCTCAGGCTGGTGCAACATCATGCCAGGCTCTGCCGCCACAGGCTTGCCCCGCATTGCATACCCCTCCCTCCTCCCGGCCTGAGTGAGCCAGAGCCCCCGAATCAGCTGCTCCTTTAACCCCATTCTGTCTGAACAAAGAACAGATGCCCTCAGGCGACCTACATGCAGAGGCGGGGCCAAATCCAAAGCTGAACCCCAGGAGGTGTATGAACAAAGAAGAGAAAGAGAAATTTCTCCCAGCAGCCTCAGGAACAATGGATTAAACCTCCACAATCAACTTGATGTACCCTGCATCTGTGGAATACCTGAATAGACAAGAAATCAACCCAAAAAATATATTTTTTTTCGTTTTTCTCTTTTTGTGAGTGTATATGTGTATGCTGCTTTGTGTGATTTTGTCTGTGTAGGTTTGCTTTTACCATTTGTCTTAGAGTTCTGTCTGTCCTTTTTTTTTATTTTATTTTTTTGGTATAGTTTGTAGCGCTTGTTAGCATTGGTGGATTTGTTTTTTTGGTCTGGTTGCTCTCTTCTTTTTTTTTAAATTACTTTTTTATTTTTAATAATTAAAAAAATATTTTAATAACTTTATTTCTTTTTACTTTATTTTTTATGTTCTTTCTTTTTTTCTCCCTTTTCTTCTGAGCTGTATGGCTAACAGGGCCTTGATGGTTCGGCTGGGTGTCAGGCCTGTGTCTCTGAAGTGGGAGAGCCAAGTTCAGGACATTGGTTCACCAGAGACCTTCCAGCTCCACCTAATATCAAATGGTGAAACCTCTCCCAGAGATCTCCCTCTCAATGGTAAGAACCCCCGCTCCACTCAATGACCAGCAAGCTACAGTGCTGGACACCCTATGCCAAACAACTAGCAAGATAGGAGCACAAACCCACCCATAAACAGAATGGCTGACTAAAATAATAATAAAGTCACAGACACCCCAAAACACACCACCTGACGCAGTCTTGCCCACCAGAAAGACAAGGTCCAGCCTCATCCACCAGAACACAGGCACTAGTCCCCTCCACCAGGAAGCCTACACAACCCGTTGAACCAACCTTAGCCACTGGGGCAAACGAAAAACAACAGGAACAATGAACCTGCAGCCTATGAAAAGGAGACCCCAAACACAGTGTGTTAAGCAAAATGAGAAGACAGAGAAACACAGAGCAGATGAACGAGCAAGGTAAAAACCCACCAGACCAAACAAATGAAAAGGAAATAGGCAGTCTACCTGATAAATAATTCAGAATAATGATAGTAAAGATGATCCAAAATCTTGGAAATAGAATGGATAAAATACAAGAAATATTTTAAAAGGACCTAGAAGAACTAAAGAGCTGACAAACAATGATGAACAACACAATAAATGAAACTAAAAATTCTCTACAAGGAATCAATAGCAGAATAACTGAGGCAGAAGAACGGGTAAGTGACCTGGAAGATAAAATAGTGAAAATAACTACTGTAGAGCAGAATAAAGAAAAAAGAATGGAAAGAATTGAGGACAGTCTTAGAGACCTCTGGGACAACATTAAATGCATGAACATTTGAATTATAGGAGTCCCAGAAGAAGAGAAAAAGAAAGGGACTGAGAAAATGTCTGAAGAAATTATAGTTGAAAACTCCCCTAATATGGGAAAGGAAATAGTCAATCAAGTCCAGGAAGAACAGAAAGTCCCATACAGGATAAATCCAAGTAGAAACACTCCAAGACATATATTAATCAAACTATCAAAAATTAAATACAAAGAAAAAATATTAAAAGCAGCGAGGGAAAAACAACAAATTACATACAAAGGAATCGCCATAAGGTTAACAGCTGTTCTTTCAGCAGAAACTCTATTTGCCAGAAGGGAGGGCAGGACATATTTAAAGTGATGAAAGGAAAAAAAAAACATACAACCAATATTACTCTACCCAACAAGGATCTCATTCAGATTCAACAGAGAAAATAAAACCTTTACAGACGAGTAAATGCTAAGAGAATTCAGCACTACCAAAAGAGCTTTACAACAAATGCTAAAGGAACTTCCCTAGGCAGGAAACACAAGAGAAGGAAAAGACTTACAGAACAAACCCAAAGCAATTAAGAAAATGGTAATGGGAACATACATATCAATAATTACCTTAGATGTAAATGGATTAATGCTTCAACCAACAGACATAGACTGGCTGAATGGATTCAAAAAGAAGACCCTTATATATGCTATCTACAAGAGACCATTTCAGACCTAGTGAGACATACAGACTGAAAGTGAGGGGATGGAAAAATATATTCCATGCAAATGGAAATCAAAAGAAAAATGGAGTAGCAATTCTCATATCAGACAAAATAGACTTAAAGACTATTACAAGAGACAAAGAAGGACACTACGTAATGATCAAGGGATCAAACCAAGAAGAAGATATAAAAATTGTAAATATTTATGCACCCAACATAGAAGCACCTCAGTACATAAGGCAAATGCTAACAGCCATAAAAGGGGATATCGACAGTAACACAATCATGGTAGGGGACTTTAACACCCCACTTTCACCCATGGACAGATCATCCAAAATGAAAATGAATAAGGAAACAGAAGCTTTAAATGATACATTAAACAATATGGACTTAATTGATATTTATACAACATTCCATCCAAAAACAGCAGAATACACTTTCTTCTCAAGTGCTCATGGTATATTCTCTAGGACAGATCATATCTTGGGTCACAAATCAAGTCTTGGTAAATTTAAGAAAATTGAAATTTTATCAAATACCTTTTCAGACCACAATGCTATGAGACTAGATATAAATTACAAGAAAAAAATTGTAAAAAAATACAAACACATGGAGGCTAAACAGTACACTATTTAATAACCAAGAGATCATTGAATAAATCAAAGGGGAAATCAAAAAAATCTATAAATAAATGACAATGAAAACACAATGACACAAAACCTATGGAATGCAGCAAAAGCAGTTCTAAGAGGGAAGTTTATAGCAATACAACCGTACCTCAAAAAACAAGAAACATTTCAAATAAACAACCTAACCTTACACCTAAACAATTAGAGAAAAACGAACAAAAAAAATCCCAAAGTTAGCAGAAGGAAAGAAATCATCAGATCAGAAATAAATGAAAAAGAAATGAAGGAAACAATAGCAAAGATCTATAAAACTAAAAGCTGGTTCTTTGAGAAGATAAACAAAATTGATAAACCATTAGCCAGACTCATCAAGAAAAAAAGGGAGAAGACTTAAATCAATAGAAGTAGAATGAAAAAGGAGAAGTAACAACTGACACTGAAGAAATACAAAGGATCATGAGAGACTGCTACAAGCAACTCTATGCCAATAAAATGGAAAACCTGGAAGAAATGGACAATTCATAGGAAAGCAGAATCTTCCCAGACTGAACCAGGAATAAATAGAAACTATAAACAGACTAATCAAGCACTGAAATTGAGACTGTTATTAAAAATCTTCCAACAAACAAAAGCCCAGGACCAGATGGCTTCACAGGAGAATTCTATCAAACATTTAGAGAAGAGCTAACACCTATCCTTCTCAAACTCTTCCAAAATATAGCAGACGGAGGAACACACCCAAACTCATTCTATGAGGCCACCATCACCCTGATACCAAAGCCAGACAAAGATGTCAGAAAGAAAGAAAACTACAGGCCAATATCACTGATGAACATAGATGTAAAAATCCTCAACAAAATACTATCAAACAGAATTCAACAGCACATTAAAAGGATCATACACCATGATCAAGTGGGGTTTATCCCAAGAATGCAAGGATTCTTGGGCCTCCCTGGTGGCACAGTGGTTGAGAGTCCGCCTGCCGATGCAGGGGATACGGGTTCGTGCCCCGGTCTGGGAGGATCCCATATGCCGCGGAGCAGCTGGGCCCGTGAGCCATGGCCGCTGAGCCTGTGCGTCCGGAGCCTGTGCTCCGCAACGGGAGAGGCCACAACAGTGAGAGGCCCGCGTACAGCAAAAAAAAAAAAAAAAAAAAAAAAGAAGAATGCAAGGATTCTTTAATATATGAAATCAATCAATGTGATATACCATATAAACAAGTTGAAGAAGAAAAAACCATATAATCATCTCAACAGATGCAGAACAAGCTTTTGACAAAATTCAACACCCATTTATGATAAAAACCCTCCAGAAAGTAGGCATAGAGGGAACTTACCTCAACATAATAAAGACCATATATGACAAACCCACAGCCAACATCGTTCTCAATGGTGAAAAACTGAAACCATTTCCTCTAAGATCAGGAACAAGACAAGGGTGTCCACTCTCACCACTATTATTCAACATAGTTTTGGAAGTTTTAACCATAGCAACAAGAGAAGAAAAAGAAATAAAAGGAATCCAAATCGGAAAAGAAAAAGTAAAGCTGTCACTGTTTGCAGATGACATGATACTACCCATAGAGAATCCTAAAGATGCTACCAGAAAACTACTAGAGCTAATCAATGAATTTGGTAAAGTAACAGGATACAAAATTAATGCATAGAAATCTCTTGCATTCCTACACACTAATGATGAAAAATCTGAAAGAGAAATTAAGGAAACACTCCCATTTACCATTGCAACAAAAAGAATAAAATATCTAGGAATAAACCTACCTATGGAGACAAAAGACCAGTATGCAGAAAACTATAAGACACTGATGAAAGATATTAAAGATGATACAAACAGATAGAGAGATATATTATGTTCTTGGATTGGAAGAATCAGCATTGTGAAAATGACAATACTACTCAAAGCAATCTACAGATTCAATGCAATCCCTATCAAACTGCGAATGGCATTTTTCACAGAACTGGAACAAAAAGATTCACAATTTGTATGGAAACACAAAAGACCCCTAATAGCCAAAGTAATCTTGAGAAAGAAAAATGGAGCAGAGGAATCAGCCTCCTGGACTTTGGACTATACTACAAAGCTACAGTAATCAAGACAGTATGGTACTGGCAGAAACACAGAAATATAGATCATTGGCACAGGATATAAAGCCCAGAGATAAACCCATGCACATATTGTCACCTTATTTTTGATAAAGGAGGAAAGCATATACAATGGAGAAAAGACAGCCTCGTCCATAAGCGGTGCTGGGAAAACTGAACAGCTACATGTAAAAGAATGAAATTAGAACACTCCCTGACACCTTACAGAAAAATAAACTCAAAGTGAATTAAAAAACCTAAATATAAGGCCAGGCACTATCAAACTCTTAGAGGAAAACATAGGCAGAACACTCTATGACATAAATCACAGTAAGATCCTTTTTCACCCACCTCCTAGAGAAATGGAAATAAAATGAAAAATAAACAAATGGGACCTAATGAAACAAAAGCTTTTGCACAGCAAAGGAAACCAGCAAAGGAAAGATGAAAAGACAACCCTCAGAATGGGAGAAAATATTTGTAAATGAAGCAACTGACAAGGGATTAATCTCCAAAATTTACAAGCAGCCCATGCATTTCAATATCAAAAAACAAATAACCCATTCCAAAAATGGGCAGAAGAGCTAAAAGACGTTTCCTCAAAGATACACAGATTGCCAACAAACACATGAAAGCATGCTCAACATCACTAATCATTAGAGAAATGTAAATAAAAACTACAATGAGGTATCACCTCACACCAGTCAGAATTGCCATCATCAAAATATATACGAATAATAAATGCTGGAGAGGATGTGGAGAAAAGCGTACCTTCTTGCACTCTTGGTGGGAATGTAAACTGATACAGCCACTATGGAGAACAGTATAGAGTTTCCTTAAAAAACTATAAATAGAACTACCATACCACCCAGCAATCCCACTACTGGGCATATACCCTGAGAAAACCATAATTCAAAAAGAGTCCAATGTTCACTGCAGCTCTGTTTATAATAGCTAGGACATGTAAGCCACCTATGTGTCCATAGACAGAAGAGTGGTAAAGAAGATGTGGCACATATATACAATGGAATATTACTCAGCCATAAATAGAAATGAAATTGAGTTATTTGTAGCGAGGTGGATGGACCTAGAGACTATTATACAGAGTGAAGTAAGTCAGAAAGAGAAAAATAAATACCACATATATATGGAATCAAAAATAAAAAAAAAGGTTCCGAAGAACCGAGGGACAGGACAGGAATAAAGACTAGACCTAGAGAATGGACTTGAGGACACGGGGAGGGGGAAGGTTAAGCCGGGACGAAGGGAGAGAGTGGCATGGACTTATATACACTACCAAATGTAAAATAGATAGCTAGTGGGCAGCAACAGCCTAGCACAGGGAGATCAGCTCGGTGCTTTCTGATCACCTAGAAGGGTGGGGTATGACAGGTGGGAGGGAAATGCAAGAGGGAGGAGATATGGGGATATATGTATATGTAGAGGTGATTCACTTTGTTATACATCAGAAACTAACACACCATTGTAAAGCAATTATATTCCAATAAAGATGTTAAAAAATTAAAAAATATATATAAATACAAATAATATAGAAAAAAAAGAATGAGGAAGGGGACATAGAGTGTGGTATGTAGTCAAATGTGTCTGCCACAGGGATGTTGAAAGGGTCCCTTTTGACAAAGAATGAGAATCAATATTTACTAAGCACTTACAGTGTACCATTTTTCTGTGCTTTGTATGTGTGATCTAATTTAATTCTTCAAACTTACTTATGAGGTTAATTCTTTTTTATAGAAAGTGATGTGCATAGATTTTGAAGAGTTTAAATGAGTTGTCAAACTCACAAAGCTGCTCAGTGGCAAACCTGGGGTTGGAACACAGTCTGGCTGGCAACAGAGTCATCTTTCCTTACCAGGTCACCATGAAAGTGTTAATATTGTTCATCATTTTACTATTGTTAAGTTTAAGAATGGTGGGTAAGGATACTACTAACTTCCTTTGTGAACAGGCTATGTCATGGTTAATCTGCTAAGAAAACTATTATATTTGCTCTTATTTAATATCTGTATTTACACATCTTTTGCTGTCATTTAAAAATTTTACAAGTAAGGTAATCAAGAGATAGAGTGATAAAGCAATTTACCTGCAGTCACATGGTTGTGAAGAGGCCAGAGGGGTATTTGAAGGAAGGCTTACTTTGAATTTGAAGGCCTGAGTACCTGCCACTATACAATGGTTAAGGTTTATACTTGTATTATGGGAGGGGTTGGGTAATACATTTGGAATAAAACAAGATGCATAAACCTGGCTAGCCCTTCAGAAATTTATAGTATAAAAGAAACTATTTTTTTCAGGAATATATATTTAATTCTCTTATGTTTTTCCAAACTAGACAGGAGAAGGGCATTCTCAAGTTTAAGGAGGCCAAGGAAAGATATCCATTTGATTTCTGGAAGAGTTGGATGAAAAATAGAAATGGGGACCAGGGTCTTCTTCATAGGGAGAAGTTGAAACTGTGAAAGAGGAATATTGATTTGAAACTGACTACTGAGACAGCTTAAATATTGAAATGTGTGTCATTATGTAGACTCACTAATCAGGGTAGTAATCTAGTACATACCTAGAGTAAGATGTGAACTACATCAGTTCCTGACCTCTAGATGGCTTCTTCCTGAGACTACCAGTGAATTAAAAGGCAGGATAGAGACTGAGATGCTACACAGTGAATTAAAAGGCGGAATAGAGATTGAGGTGCTTAAGGTATAAAACTGTGTGCCTGCTCTATAATTACTGTTTCTTAGCCATTTTTTCCCATACCAGGTACTCTCACCAACACTGCATTTGTTGTGAATGGTCAAATATGTAAAGTTATAATTATTTATACGTGTAAGAGTATGTGTGTTTGTGTGTGTGTGTGTGTGTATACACACACACACATTTACATATGTATATAAAAATTTTGGGAAACCATCTCATTATTCCATGCTACTTTAAAATGGTTGTTATATTTCTTTCATTACTTTCATTATTGCTGAAATTCACAAATATCTTAAATGATTTTTTCTTCACTTAGTTTTTTAACATCTTTATTGGAGTATAATTGCTTTACAATGGTGTGTTAGTTTCTGCTTTATAACAAAGTGAATCACTTATACATATACATATATCCCCATATCTCTTCCTTCTTGGGTCTCCCTCCCTCCCACCTTCCCTATCCACCCTCCCTATCCCACCCCTTTAGGTGGTCACAAAGCACCGAGCTGATCTCCTTGTGCTATGCATCTGCTTCTCACTAGTTATCTATTTTATATTTGGTTGTGTATATATGTCCATGCCACTCTCTCACTTTGTCACAGCTTACCCTTCCCCCTGCCCGCATCCTCAAGTCCATTCTCCAGTAGGTCTGTGTCTCTATTCCCATCTTGCCCTTAGGTTCTTCATGACCGTTTTTGTTTGTTTGTTTGTTTTTTAGATTTCATATATATGTGTTAGCATACGGTATTTGTTTTTCTCTTTCTGACTTACTTCGCTCTGTATGACAGACTCTAGGTCCATCCACCGCACTACAAATAACTCAGTTTCGTTTCTTTTTATGGCTGAATAATATTCCATTGTATGTATGTGCCACATCTTCTTTATCCATTCATCTGTTGATGGACACTTAGGTTGCTTCCATATCTTGGGTATTGTAAATAGAGCTGCAATGAACATTGTGGTGCATGACTCTTTTTGAATTATGGTTTTCTCAGGGTATATGCCCAGTAGTGGGATTGCTGGTTCCTACGTTAGTTCTATTTTTAATTTTTAAGGAACCTCTATACTCTTCTCCATAGTGGCTGTATCAATTTACATTCCCACCAACAGTGCAAGAGGGTTCCCTTTTCTCCACACCCTCTCCAGCATTTATTGTTTCTAGATTTTTTGATGATTGCCATTCTGACCGGTGTGAGATGATATCTCATTGTACTTTAGATTTGCATTTCCTCAAAGAAGAAAATATATTCCATGATAAAACATTGGAGTTATTATTCACACTTTGTGTAACTGAAGACTAATTTGCCAGTGTTTAATTTCTCAAGACTACAAAACAATATCTGTTGTCTTTCTGTTTCACAAAATGAACAGCTAAAGAGCTCCCTCACCTTAGTTTTTTAAAACAAACTCCCAGCATACAAGTATTCATAGTTTATGATGTTTTTCATCAAAACATATTCCCTGAATATAGATAAAATCGGCATTTGGAGCTGTGGTTCCAGCTTAGGGACTGTAATTGAAATGCATGCACAGGCTTGAATCCTTCATTTCCATTTTCCCCAATTTGTAATTGAGGAGAGGAAGGCTGCCAAGTTTCTAACAGTGTTATACCCTCCTTTACATAGCATTGCACAACTGAGTAAAAACATTTCATGTTCCACAGCTGCTGAAAAAATTGCCTAACCTACTTGTAATATCACAGTAAGGATTGGATCATGAAGTTGTAGATATAGATTCTCTTGTATCTCAGCAGTTGATTGCCATGTCCCTTTTGAGGATTACTAAGTAGATAATCTGCTTCTATTTCTGATGACAGAGAACAAATTCATTTGTGTAAAAAGCTTTTGTGAGATATGTTGATAATGTTTTTCATATAAAGCATATCTATATTTGCAGGTATTCAAGAAAACTGAGCTCCCTTATTTGCAGTAAAGTCATAGTGTTCAAATTAAATAGTTTTTCTTATCTTTATCATTGACTGGTTTGCAGTCTTATGGAAATAAGAAGTATTTTGAGAGGAGCTTTCCTTTTTCTATAAATGGCATTGAATGGTCTCATTTTTAAAGATCTCTTTGATATTCTTTTACTCCTTATGTTTCAGTTTGACACCAGTCAAAATTGTTTCTAGAGTGTTCAGAATTCACATCACGTGGCTGGTTGTTGAAACATTCTGGCCAAATGGTTGGGTACTAAATGGATTCATGCCAGCACATGGCAGTTCCAGGCACTGAGGCCAGTGTCTGCTTAGTGCTGAGGGAAAACTCTTTCCCCTGCAAAAGTTAGTAGTGGTTTCCTGTGAATAAATTTGGATCCTGTGACCCAAATGGTGTTTTCAAGTAATAACTCAACATCTGTGTTTTACTTCCATCTCTGTTCCACACTCACTGAAGCCCACATCTCTACTTATAATTAATATCTAAATATCTTTACATCCCCCTTAGCTTCAAAGCAAAATCTTTGATAATTTTATTTTCACAAATTACTATTTTGGCTTGTGGGCATGCAAACACTTTGAGCCTTTGAGATATGCTTCCATACCAGAGGCTGTGTGATGGTTAAGAGCACAGAGTCTGAAACCTGGCAGATTTGAATTCAAGTCCTGCTCACCCACTTGTTTGTTGAGCCAATGCTCTTCTACATCTTCAGCAAGGGATTCACTTCTCTCTTCTTTAATATTATCATCTGTAAAATGGGAATAATAGTGCTGCTCATATAGTAACTGTTCCATTATTATTAGCTATCATCATTAATATTGCTATAGAGCCAAGTTTAATTACATATTTTTGATATGTATTTGAGTTTATTTGATATGTTTTGATTTTATTAACTAAGCTGATTTCAAAGGTTTCCAAAAGGAATTTAGCTCTATGAAAAACAATGCTCAGGTAAGATGTCAGAGTGTTTATTTTTGAGGCAGGTATTACTTTTGGAAAGCTACATTATCACCTTGCCATTGATTACATTCTGTTTAGTTTTCCCACAGTTTGCTAAGAGCAAATGGCAGTTGGAATGTTTGGTATTTTGGGGTTTAATGGTATCTAGAATTTGTGTTCTTCTTTGTTAGCTGGTTACCATAATGGTGCAGGCTTCATAGCTGAGGCAGATTGAATAATTAAGAATTGATTACTTGACCAAAACACAACTGTCTAAATCCTGAATCCAGTGCAAAGTTGGGTCTCCCTCTCAGGGCTGTCCTCCACTCTCAAGCACACCCCCCCTCATCCCCTGGCTCCACTCAGATTCCTGTCTGGGTTTAGGTGAAAGCTTATGTCCTTGTTTTTTTCTTTACTCATCTCCATTCTTAACTCAAGTGAAGCTTTTGTTTCCACCTGGACTTTGAGCAGTGTCTGTACTACTGGCATTCCCCATGGTCTGTATGTTTGATGCACAGTGGTTCCCACACTACTGAATAAGCCTTCACCTCCTCTCCCACTGGCTCTGGTTAAGCTCAGAGGATTAACAGTTCCTTTCTCATGAGCTGGCTAGTTATGTTCCTGACCTATAGCTTATGCTACTCGGTTTCCTGGTTTAAGCTTTAGTGAGCTTCCCTCAACCGAGGTGGTTCAGTGACAGTTTATTCTCCTCTAATATCTGCATCATGATTAAGGAATTGTAGAAACACATGTTAAAGCATTTCCACATGGCAGTAGTCAGTGAAGACTTGGGGGAGGGGTACAACTTGGACCCTCTGTGGTAAACTAGACTTCTCTGTCTGTGTTCCCTGCTAGAGTCAGTCATTCTGGTGCTCCTTCCAGGCTTACTGATATGCTCTCAAATCTGTCAGTGGTGGTGGGAGTAGAGATTATGATGGTAGGGATGATAAGGATGATAGGGTGAGCTGCCCAATCGCCTTCTGGGTCCTGCCAAGAATTACATCATAAGGAAGGAAAAGGGAATCCTATAAGAGATTCTTGAGACTCTTCGGTTTTTATCCTTTCCAACAACTGGTTGCATTCTTGACTTTTTAGGGAATGAGAAACTATTCTTATAACAGATTCATTCTTTTTCTTCACCCTAGGGATCATTTCTTATAAATTTCTTTGCTCTGAGTCATTAGTTATTGATAGTTAAAGGGATACTTTTATGAAAACTCTCCTTTTTTTCAAGGAGACTGAATTTTGACTCTAAAATGTTAGCATTCAAGGCAACCCATTTTGCCATGGTCTAGTTAAAAGTAGTGTTTGAAAATCAAAGCTGCTAATGACTTTTTGATTCTCAACTCTTGCCATCCAGGCAAGTGTTGGATAACTCGCTCAACTCACTGGGTGGAAAGTGACAGGCAGCCTAGTGCATAGCATATTGTTATTACTCTATAATATCATTTACATATATACATATATAAATATATATCAAAGAGATAAGTTTTGTTTAGTGTTTATGATTTAGTTTATGTCTTTTACCTAGTTCAATATTTTACATTAAAACAAGGTGTTAAAACATAATTCTAAGTGATGAATAAAAAAGAAAAATTCACAAATTTATCCTTGAGAATTTGGACTTCTGTTTCATTCGCTCATTCCCATTCCTATTTGTCAAATCCTTGCTTTGTGCAACCATTGAACTCTATGGGTAATAGAAAGATATATAAGCCTGGGATCTTTTTTCTCAAGGGATTTACCATCTAGCATCAGCAATAATACACTTATTCCCAAAGCAATAATACAAAGAATATGTGATATTTCCATATAAGTGACAAAATGTGATATCAGCCTGTGAATGCAATTTGATTATATGGGTGTGCACGAAGTGCTGAGAATTCGATTGAAACAACACAGTGAAAATGAGTTTCTCACTCAGGATGAGCTAGAAAATCAACCAGTTTTGTTCTGCCACCTACTACAACATATCAGTTCCTTTATGATACCATGACTGGTGGGGTCAGAAACCTTGCTTTTCCTCATACATTTCTCCCCTGGAGCAAAGAAGATGGTTAAGTTTTGTGTTTTCCAGAGAATTTCTGTAAAAAAAAAAAAAAAAAAAAAAAACGAGGAACTTGAAATGTTTCTATTTAAGAGAAGGACTTGCAAATTCTTTTAATCAACATCTTGATTTTACAAATGAAAAGAAAAAATCCCTTAAAGTGATAAATGACTTGTCAGTTTTTCACAGCTAGCAAGTAGCTTGGCTTGATCTAAATCAACATTTTGACTTAAGTAGAAAAATCTTAAATAGTTCATATTAGGGGAAGAAAGTTTTGTGTTAGGTCAGAATTACATGTGCTTTGAAAAATTATTTTAAATGCACCACATTATTCTTTCCAATATTTTATCCAAATATCCATTATAGTCTTTTATTCCGAAGGGAAAGGATTTAAAAATTTACAAGTGGAAGTGAATTAATACAATTTATCTCTCCAGGAGTGACAATACCTTTATATCAGAAAGTACATTTTCAAGATACTGAGTGTGCCACTGTTTCCTTAATAGTTTATGATTAATTGAAGGAATTCAATTTCTATCTTTTTAAATACTGAAATCACTGTTATTAAAGATGAGAGTCTTCACTGCATCTGAAGTAAATGTGTACATTTTACTTGGAATCAAACTAGTATATTTTATTCTCCAGAAATTTGTTCTACAGTGTGAATGTTTATTTTCCCACAAAGTGAGGACATTTTAAAAGTAGAAATAACAGAAATGCTACAACACTTCCAGGGCAAAGGATGCAGTGTTGACAAGATGGAACTAATGAACTGGGTATATTGGAGGTATGAGCTGTTGTTAATCAGAGTGGAAGAGTGGGTCCAGGGGAGCTGAGCTGCAAAGTATATCCACAGGTATAGGCAAAGTCTTGACCAAAGAATGTTGAGCAAGTTGATAATGACTTATGGCAAATTATGTGAAGATAAAGTTAACTTCTAGGATAGTCTATATTTTTTTATTAATTTGTGGATGATAACAGAAGATAGGTAGAAAGGTTAAAGCCCAGAAATCAGTTTGATGAGAGTACTGAGAATTTGGAAAGTGTTGGTGTAACATTGGACTTATCCCAGAAGCATGGTGACGGTGGGGAAGAGAGGGACTAACATGATACTTGGAAGTAAGCAAGGTTCAGACTGATTATTTTCTAACAATGTGTTAAAGGCAAATAGAAGAATAGTTATCTGAACATAGCTAGGGTTTGTTTGAGAAAATGAGGAGAGGAGGTGAGAGAAGAAGATGTAAAAACATTTTAAAGTTTGAGATTAAATGCTCAGAATGGAAAATTCTCTTGAAATCTCAGGAAATCTAAGATCAAGGTGCCATCAGATTTAGTGTCTGATGAGAGCTTGCTTCCTGGATCATAGACAGTTGTCTTCTTGCTGTGTCCTCATTGTTAGAAGGGGCTAGGAAGCTCACGGAATCCTCTTTTATAAGGGCACTAATCCCCTTAATGCAGGCTCCACCCTCATGATCTAATCACTCCCCGAATGCCTCACCTCCTAATATTATCACATCTGGGGTTAGGATTTCAACACATGAATTTGAGGGGTGGGACACAAACATTCATTCTATAGCAATGTTTAAGCATGACAACTTTCTTATTTTCTTAATGAGTTCTAATTTTTAATTGACCACAGGCAATCTGGGGCAAGTATTAGTTTACATTTCCCATTGATAGATAAGGGGAGTTCAATTATGTATTTACTTATTTTAAGATATCTTTGGAGAATCAACTGTTTACCAGTTATTTTGATAAGCACTGTGACATAAGTCAGGCTCATAGAGGTGAATAAAACTTTGTCTTTTCCCTCAAGGAACTTTAAGTCTTCTCTGGAGAAAACACTTAAGCAGACTGTTCCAATAAAATAGTCTAATTATATAGCCAAACTCTCATATATGGAAATAATTTGTAAACATGAAATAATACCGAAACATGATTTCATCATAGTATTTGACTTAGCCTGCTATCAATTTTTAAATTATTTCTTCAGTTGTGGGAATGAGAACACAGATTTATCTCAAGTTTGCTTTATCACAAAGGAAGAACTATGAATACAAATACTTTCTCCAGTTTAACACATATAGTGAGTTCACATTACAGATATGTCAAATGTGTCACATTACAAATGGACACATTGTTTGAGCCCTCTACACTTCCTTTTAATTAATCAGAGAAGAAATCTTGTGTTATATACATTACTTCTTTAGCTATTTCAATAATTTTTAATACATTAAAATGAGTTCTAAATATGTAATACATAATTTCCTTATGACGGCCTTTTCTCTGAATTATATTTATTTCTTAAGTTTTTAGAGTGAACAAGGTATTTGCTAAAATATTTCTTATGCTCATTGGCTTGTTGATTGCTTTACAATTTTGCCATTTTCACATGTGCTGAATTTGTTGTTCTGGATCTCATTAGAAATGATGCAAGTCTCCCAATTCCAATCATCTTGTTATTGAACAAATAACATTAAAATCATAATTCAATTCAAAAATTTATGTTGTATGAAACATATTTACTATTCAGATTCTTTCATGAGGCCTGACCAGCTGTTTTGAGTGAAAACCAAGCACAGTGACTCACATTTCCCAAACAGACCTTCAATCTAAATGATTTTGAGTCATATTTGAGGTCACTTTGTTGTTGCCATTGTACTTAATCTTCCCAGCATCTCATCGTTATTGCCAGAAAACTTTGGTGTGCAGCCTGCATGTAATCAGGGAGAGACAACTGCAGCATAGACTACCTTAACTGAATGAAAATGAGACGATGCAATACAATATGCAGACCTATGTCAGACGAGCATCCTCAACTTTACACAAAATGCCCAAATAGTGTTCTATATTTTGCAATACAAACACATAACATATATATGACATATCTATAGTAATCCTGTTATATATGTCAGTGTTTTTGTATAAGTCTACCTGATTGTACTTAATATTCTATTGGAGTTTAGGGAAACAAAACAGTGTGTGTGTGTGTGTGTGTGTGTGTGTGTGATGTTTAATAGTATAATAAAATTTTTTAAATTATGTAGTCTATCATCCGAGGTATATAATCCATATTTTTCATACAAATGTGAGTTTAAAATTAGTTTTAGTAAGCATGAAATGAATTTCTGCGTGTATTCATTTGAAAGAAAATATAGTTGTTTTTTGTTTATCTTGATGTGTGGATTTAGAAGTACAGTGAAATAAGTAAAATGTAGCTTCTGTGTAAAGGTTATGTCATAATCCACAAATACAAATCCATACTCTTTGATTTTAAAAAACATAATTTTTCATTAACAACGATGTGCTTTTACAGAAATATTTCAAGTTTTCATTTTTATTCTGTTTGCCTTCTTACATTGCCCAAACTTTAATGGTTATATTTTTCAGATGAAATTGTGATGGTGATCAAGGTGTACTTTGACTTAATCACAAGCATTTAATGCAATTCAGAGAACAATAGATTCTTTCTGATGTAAAATTCTTAGTTGTCATGTTGCTAGTGTGCTGTTTGTGACCAGAATGCAAAGTAGTTTTAATCCATACATCCTTTTTTCTGTGCTGGGATGCCTGCCAAATCTATGTCTGTGATTAACTTTTGAAGTTGTCAGCCCAAAACAAATGTAGGGGCAGGAGAACTTAGGACAGTGGATTTGTGTTTTATGCATATTTAACAATAGTGCTAGTTTTCAGAATTAGAAAACAAATAATTATCTTCCTAGATTAAACCTTTGCTATTTTAAACTATCCTATGTTTTTAATTGAAATCTTCAATAAATTTCATGTAAAACTGATGGTATTTAAAAAAATCTGTTAGAAGTTGTGTTACATAATTATTCATGGCATTACAATATCTAAATTTCCCCAGTTTTTAGCAGGAGGTAAAAATCAGCAACATTCAAGAGCACTTGTTAACTGATTTGCCTTAATTCTTTGGATGATTAGTTACTATTCTAGCCAAATGTGACTTAGTGAAAAAACAACCCTCGGCTTGCAAACAGAATTAAAATCAAGCATTGACTTCATTTTTCTGGGCTTCCATATCTTCATCTATGTAAATGTACTATACCTTGGTTATGTGCTTCGGGGTGTTCATATGAATAAGGCTGAGTAGGAATGGAAGGTAAGAAAATTTGCATTTAGTGAGCACCACCAACTCTGTCCTACAACCACCAGTTATGTTAGATGCTTTGAATCTAGTAGCAAATCTGTGAGGGATGTTCATTTTATATAAATCACTGATTAAAAAACTAAGTCTCAGAGAAGATGAATCACTTTGACCAGGATTGTCCAATTGATGAGTGAAGAACCTGGAATTCAGAAGTCATGATTGTCTACTTTCAGGATTCTTATGCATATGACTGCAGACTCTATGTACCTATGGCTACAACTTAAACTCCCATTTCCTACCACTCTCATAATGATAGAGGGGAGGGAGTGAGAGATTTTGAGTATATGGGGAAAAGTCCATGAAAATATAATCAAGTGCATTTACTATCCCAGACACTGTGAAAAGCATTAGAGTATATTATCTCACTTGAGCCTAAACATAACCTTATAAGGTAAATACTATTATTAAGCCATGTTACAGATGATGAAATCAATGGTCAGAAACTTTGTGTGACTTTTCTAAATTTCAAGACAAGGTGGCCTAACTTCAAAGAGAATATCTTTGACCACTACTACGTTAATATCCTATTGCTGCTGTAACAAATTACCATAAAATAAGTGACGTAGACATACAAATTTATTATCTCATTGTTCTAGAGGTCAGGAGTCTCACTGGGCTAAAATCAGGATGTCGTCAGGGCTGTGTTCTTTCTTGAGGCTGTAACTGAGAATCATTGTCCTTTCCTTTTCTCCCTCCTAAAGGTCATCTGTAATTCCTGGGCTCCTGACCCCTTCCTCCATTCTCAAAGCCAGCAGTGTAGAATCTTTAAATCTCTCTCTCTCTCTCTCTCTCTCTCTCTCTCTCTCTCTCTCTCTCTCTGTCTCTTCTATCACATCTCCCTCTGAATCACTTGCCTTGCTTTTCCTTTATAAGGGCCCTTGCCATTAAAATGAGCTTACTTAGTACTCTCCCTATCTCAAGGTTCTTAATCATTTCTGCAAAGTCTCTTTTGCCATGTAAGGGAATATTCCAAGGTTCTGGGAATAAGATGTGGACATTTTCATCGGGGGGTCATTCTTTCTATCACAAGTCTACCTCTGACTGCTGGCAATGCATTTTCTTTTAGCATGTGTGGTGTTGAGGGAGATAAGTTAGAGAATGTACTACTCTCCTCTGTGAAGAGCTCAGAAGGGATGATTCATTATTAATTGATTAGTCAGACAAATGGTAGCACATTTAAATTCAGCAGCTAACATGGTTTAAAAGTTAAATAATGCAGAAATAAATTGACATAGTGGACTTTGAAAGTTATATAAATTGTATGACAAGGAACTCATCACAATATTTTTAACTGATGTTAATACATTAATGAATTTAGCTGTCTAAAAAGATAATGACAAGGATGAAGGTGAATACAGAGAGTTTTTTTTTTTCATTTTCAATGTTTCATTTTCTGTGGAATGAAAAAAAAACGACATTAAGAAATATTTTAATTGCGTAGCACTTTATTCTTTGTAAACATTTTTTCAATCTCTATTCCCATTTGATTCCCCATTAATCTTGGAGTTAATAAAACTGATGTTTTAAAAACTGCTTTATAAATATGTTACCCCTTTTAAGGCCTGGTAACTACCACGTATCATTGATTTTACTATTTATTTTTTCTGCCATTTTTAATTTTGAATTTGCCATTGTATATTGAGTTGTTTTATAACCTGCTGAAATAATATTTAGAGATTAGAAACTGTATTAATCCTAATAAACAGAATGTCATCTACGAGATGTGGAAAGTTTTAGTAAATTCCCCAGAATCACACAACTAATTGGTAATAGAGCCTGGCCTGCTTCCTTGTTCACTGGACACCCACTCTAAAGTGATTATGTCTTGGTCACTACCTCCCAAATCTAAGACAGAATCTAATAAGCCCTTGGCCTTTTGACTTTGCTACGTATGCAGGTTTATTTGTGTCATATGTAATTGGCAATAAATACATTGGTGTGATGTATTGGTGTAATACGTTGGTATCACATTGGTGATGATCTTGATCATCTTGATTTTGGCTGAGGAAATATATATACTATAAAACGCTTATTAAAGTAGGTCTTCAATATGCAAGCAGTCAGGCGTGGTCATTGCAATTGTCAATCAAACTAGAGCCATATTTAACATTCTGAAATGAGCCTTTGATAAGTTAAATGAATACTTTTACCTTAATATTTATGAACATTTGTAAATATTCTGTCTTCCTCCTTCCGTCTCTCTCTTTCTCTTACATAAGCACTCACATGCTCACACAATTTCACTATCTTTATTTGTAAAAGAATGAGTTGAATGTGGTAATATAGTCTTTCTATGGTTCAGGTAGATTTTTACAGAGATATTAACATAGAGGATGCTTTATAGTAGAGGAACACCAATGCAAATGTGGTTTGATAGATTTAAATATTGATTAGATATGTAAAATTAGCAAAGGTTGTCCCTCACTGTCTTTGATGTGATGTCAGTGTGATAGTGAACATACTAAGTTAGAAAAAATACCTATCTGCTTTGACCCTTTTAAATTAATTTCTTAAAAAAAAAATCAGTTCTGTTCTGAATAACTCCATAGATCATTTTCCTGAGGAAGTGATTTCCACATAGTGGCGGCACACTATAGCCAGTGATTATAGAAAAGGAAATAAAGCTACGAGAGTTAACATATTTTTATTTATTATTTAGTAAAGAAATTAAATTACAAGTTATGTTTACTTAAGCATAATATATAGCTATTTTAAAATTTTAAAGTTTTCCATGAGATTTTCCTTGTCATGTGGACTTCAGTCTTTATGATTCCTTTTTCCAAAAAAAGCCACTGGCATTAGTTTATAAATTACAGGGTGGCTGTACATTAACACCAGAAAATGTTATTGTAATTGCCTGAAACACCATCAACAAATCATTCTAATGTCTACTTTAGCTCAGTTTGAAAAGAATAATGTGTGTTGACTACAGCAAATCAAAAGAAACCTCTACATTTCCCATCTACATTCTTCATTTTGCCTTAGTTCTAAAATATGGATTAGCTCTTACTGCTTTTTTAAAGGAAAATAATTACAGTGCATTATGAATCTATAACAAACTCATTTTGCTGAAGTGTTCAAGTACTAATTTATTCAAACGATAGACTAGTCAGAGAAACAATTACTACCTTTTGTCATAAGGTAAATTAATGGTTATCGGTAACTAGGAGCAAACCCATCAGTACTTTTGTGTGACCTGTATTTCTTTTCATAAAAAGTATCTAGAAATTTATGCACACAGCTTGGCAAAATGCTGTTTGGTTTTGTTTCTGGTAGTAACTCTAATTCCTGTGGGCACATGGTTTCTTGTTTTTACACAAAATTCATAATATTACCACACTGTGTTCAGGTATGTGGAGTGATAAAGTGTTAAGTGACTGTTACTGAGATTATGGTGTCAGAAAAAATGTTTGTATCTTTCTTAGATAGGTAATGCTATTGATTATAAAACATAATTTTCAGTGGTGGTCCACTTTTTCCTATCGTTTTTAGGTTGTTATTCTCCTAAAAGCTACTAATCCAGTTAAGGATTTCCAAGAAGACAAATGATTTTATGGATGATATTTAAATTCTTCAAAATGAGAGAGACTGAATGATTTGTAATTGATTATTTACTTAAAGTTGTTTCTGTTCAATATAATTCTTAATTAGGAATGCAAAGCATTTATCATATTTATAGGTTCTGTCTTAGACTACATGTTCAATAAGAGACTACAGATAAGCATTAATTTGCTAATTTCCAGCCTAAGACTAATTGTTAAGGTTCTGTGTTTACCATAAATGAAGGCAAAATTCAGATTTTGTCAACTAAATATTCAAACCTAAAAGTGGGTTGGGTGGAGAATAATAACTTTGCTTTGAATGGACTGGTTCATTTTGACATAGAGTTTCTTTATAGACCATATATTTAAAGTTGATATTTTATGCTTACATTATTAAAATTGGAAACCACAGAGTAGAATGATTCAATTTTCTGATAATTTTGATAGTGTGATACCAGAGAGTTCTCTGTTTCACAGGCAGAATGCCCATTTTAATGACATATTAATGCAAATAATACAATTTGTTTTGCAATAACTTATTAGATTAATTCTTCTGCTTTATCTGCTCATGAGATTATAAAAAATGGCAAAAAAACATATTAAAGATGTTCTCTTTTCTAGCCTTTGTTTATAGTTTACTTTGAGTTGCTTCTGTTTATAATTGTCTTAAGAATTCTTGCTGCTACTTTTAAATTACCAATTAGCATGATCCAAATCTGAATATGTTTTAATGGCAGAAAATACTGATTTTTATTGAGAATACAGAGATTAAGAAACAGGTTGATAGGCCTGCTAAGAATGGTTTAGTCATTTCCACCACCAAAAAGAATATAAATAGATCTATAGAAATATTGTTTTAGCTGAAATTTTTGTATACAGAAGAAAATCCATAGGTTCATTAGATATTTTAAATGGTTTTATTCTCCAAAAGAAATAAAAACTATAAATTGCTCTTTGCTAAGAAAACCCAAATTCTGATCTTCTGCTATCACTCCTGAAATTTACTGATTTACTTAATCCCATTTTGTCTGTAGACTGAATGCTCAGGCAGTCTCCATGCTCTGCAGGTTTCAATTAGGATGGCTCTGGATAGGGAAAACTCTAACAAGGCAGAACCTCTTTCTTCTTCCAGAAAACATTCCTTCAATATATATCATCTTGAAATATTAATGGGACCATTCACCTTTCGAACCAGACCACCAAGGGAGGCATTTCATGATCAGGGAAACTAAGACCTATAACTATGAAGTTTGTTTATTCCATTAATAGTCTCTATAGAGAAATATGCTTCCTTCACTTATCCTTTACAGTTTCTGACACTTCAGTTAATTAAGAAAGTAGATGCAACAGGTGCATTAATATAAATTTGTTCTTTGACAATAGTGGATTAATAAGGGCTATCTTTTTCAGAAGGAACAGCAAACGTTTTAAAAAAATCATACTTCAGGAAAAAAAGCTATATTCAAATATATGCATAGTTTAATTTAATATTTTAATAATCATTTTGATTCTCGATGTGTGAAAACATTAAAAATTAAAATGAGACCATTTTCTCAGCAATCCCATAACTTGCTGTCTTGGATATACGCAAATCACTGAAGTTGCCAGAGGGTCACTTATGTGATTCTCTCTCAAGTGCCGCACTAAATGTTAGGATTGCTTGTTGATATCTAATCCTCAGTTAACATCATAAGTCAGTGCTTGTCAGATCAGGGAAGCATATTAACTAGAGTTATTGTATTTGAAAACAGTTATGAGTGTTTTTTATTCTGACAGCTTCCCAGAGAGGGGGCTCTGTGATGGGTAGCTGCATGTATATTTCACACCGGTGAGTAGGCTACGCACTGCCAGTCATTGCCGTTAAGGGCAACCTTAGTGAGCACGTCGTAATTCTCTCTGCAGTCCTCCATTCTAATTCTTGTCACAACCAAAGTTATTTACTCCCTTTACCAAGCTAACAGCTGCCAGCCAAGTGCCTTTTTATAGAGTTATACAATTTTAGAAAGGGTAAGGGGGGGGCTGTACAGGATATCTTATCTGAATCTTCATTTTCCTGTTGAAGATACTGATGCCTTTTCATTATTGGGCACTGACGATGCTTTGGTCCAGAGAAGGTGTCTAGCTTGCTTATTTAGAATTATAAAACTGTTTGTCTTGTTCTAGCATCCTATTCTTTCATTCTCCCTGTTTCTCTGTCTCGATGCACTGTTACCTACAGAAGAAAATTGTTTTTCCAGTCTCAGTGTACTGTTTTGCAATACATTGCAAACCAATGGAAACACGTACTGTAGAAGTAGTGCAATATTCTATAGTCAGTATATCACAAAATTCATGTATTTTTTACAGATTAAAAAACACAAAGTTAAGAAAGAGGTATCAATTGAAAAGGGTTTTTTGATAGGCTTACTTTACAAAGAGCCATAAGAGTAGCACAGGACCAAGGAAGACCACAAAATAACGTTCTTTTCTATCAAAATATTGTAAAACTATTATAGCTGAGAATAAGATGAGGCTTTTGGAAAATGTTAACAACAATAAAAAGTAACTTGGGGAAGCCTTTATGTGATGTGAAAAGATGCTATTACTCAATAATTGGGTAAGTCTTTACCCAATAAATATTTAACTAAAAATATTTAAATAAAACAACTGTATGGTTAGCTGATGTCAGAAGGCGGATATACAATTCTTTTTCAATTCTTTGAGAATAATTTTCAAAGGAGATAGTTCAGGAACACTGAAGGTAGAGTTAGGTGTGGAATCTTTAGGAAAACAATTCCCTCTTCTAAGTGCTTTTCATCTTCCTTATCTCTGTAGATTATATCACGGAGTGATACATGAACCTAGGTAAGGACATTTTATTCTGAAATCTTTGAAGTAGCAAAAGCAGAATGGTGTTGCTGTAAAGATGTGCACTTTTGAGTTTTTCACAAAGTACATCCAGCAAACTATAGATTTGTGAACTTGACTGATCCTGGGAAAGACTTCAAAATATATTAGATGGGGTACATGTGTGTGTGTGTGTGTGTGTGTGTGTGTGTGTTCAAACATGCTGCAAGAGGGAGAAGTGATTGTTCAGATCTTGGTAAACTTTGTGGTTAGTCATTGGACTGATCAGTAGGGAAATTCTCTATACCTGGTATATCTGAATTTGAGCTCAGCTTTTAATAGATGCTTACCTTGTGGGTAACATGGAGGGACATGGAAAGAATAATTGATTTGTAACAGGTTAAAGGAGTGTGTTAACTTTCATTACTTTTAAGCATGGTGGAACAATTTTAACATATTTGTACATTTTCCTTAAATAATAGCACGTACACAAAGACAAAGGTTATGCTATTTACATAGAATTAAGAATTTAAAATTTGGAAGATGTCTAAAGATTGTTCAACTTGACTACATAAATAGAATGTGGTGTGGGATGAATAGACAAACATTTCTCCTCACTTTCTGGGACAAGTATTTTATATTTCTAGGAATGAATTTAACAGGGAAGTAAGATTCATCTTCCTAAATTTAGAAATTGGTGTTAATATGCAAAAATATCAGGGATTCTTTTTTTCATGTATCTTAAATTCTTTGAGCTTGAATTTTCCATCTATAAATGAGGAATGTGCCAACTAAAAAATGAAGTCTGAATTACTGTTTTCAGACCCTTAATTTCCCATAGCAACTGTTATACAAGTTTTATGTTAGGCACCTGAAATGGATTATCAGTTCTAAAGTAACGAAGAATAGAGTTGACTAGGTAAATGAAATACAAGCTTTATATCAATCTTATTTTCTGCAAGAGCTGTTCCTTGACCAGTAGGTTTAAATAACAACAAACACTTTTCTTAGAGAACACATTACTACACTTTATCTCTTTGAAAGTGTTATAAGAAGCCCAGAGAAACAAAATACAATCCCTGAAATCCAGATATCAATATCCATACTGAATTTTATTGTAATATACCATCAGCATAATTTACCCATCATTTGTGCTTATTAAATCATTTGACTAAGAAATGGGAAGCATTCTTTTTGTTAAAAGGTAAATTGAGGCATATGAAAATTTTCAAGAGTTTGAGTATACATTGATGTAGACAGGACAGTGGCCAAACCAAAAGTGGTTAAGAATACGCCACTAACAGGAGCTTGGGGAGGGGTTTTTGTAGAGAAGATGCAAAAGCAAAGCAAGGAAATTATTCGATTGGCCATAGCTTAAACAGTTACCTTCTTCTGGGAAAGCTTCACTGGCTGTCTGTGATTGGTTTTTGTTACATTTCATTTTCTGGGATTTGGATTCCTTGATTCTGACTTTGGTTTTGGTTTGCTGAGCACGTTACTAAGGCATTAGAGCCACCTCAGTCTACTGGTCTCCTTGTTTAATTACTTTAACAATTAAAAACATGTCACATTTTAACTAATATACGAATGTGTATTATATCCATGTAAACATTTGTATATGAAGGCACAGTCGGCTGTAAGGGAACTTAAATTATTCCCTTCTCTGTTCCATGCCCTCTGCAAAGGGTTATGTTTAAGTCCATGCCGATATCACAAATTGTAATTGAGTCTTAATAGGAAATATATTTCAGTGGTTAAGAACCAGGACACTGGACAGTATAGCTAATATAGAATTCTAGTAACATCAGGAAGAATCTAGGATGAATAATTTAATCATCTTGGATAATATTTATCCCATGGTTTTATTTTGAGAATTAAATAAGATAATATAGATAAATTGGATGGTACCATATCTGGCACTTAGTAAGCAGCTTTTGTATTAGAGGAAAAATTATTTGTGAAGAAATAATATTGTATAAGTACAATGTTAGTAATTCAACTTTTTATTAGATGATGGAGTCAAATTATGTTTTAATTTAAAAGATAAAATATACATATGAATCTTTGAGAAGATGAAAACAATCCAGAAAATAAAGGTTATGGAACTTACAACAGACTTTGCTGGAACACACTCATCAAGTATTTTGGATAATTGATACTTTGACTATTTTAGCCATAGAAGGAGTATCTTTTTCAAATATTTAAAGACTGTATATGTGTGTATGTGTGTGTGAGAGAGAGGGACAGATAGAGAAAGAAAAAAAAAGAGAGAATTTCCTTATTAATGCGAATCTTACTACAAAACCTATCAGTACATTTTACCTACCAAAAATATGAATTTTAGTCAATGTCCGAAGGATACATTTCATAGCTACTACAATCTTTAAAAATATAATCTTCTTGCAGATTTATGCTAGAAGGAGTTGATCTTCCCTGTCAAGGTTGTGGATATCCTGAATAGAAACAAAAGAGCAGGATTTGTAACAGATGGTCCCTATTACTCTGCTGGTGTATTGATATTTTAGTATTAAATTTAGTATTTGTAAACTTCATGTGATGATCATAATGAGGAAATGCAAGCCCACTCCATTCTACTGTGGGTGCCCCTTCAATCTCCTGTTAAACGTTGTATTCCTCTAAAACACAGTCAAGGGTGAAATAGTAGAACTACTTTAAGATGAGTGTTTCCTTTTCTGTAAAATGAATGTAGTGATACTTGCCTTATGGATATTAACTGATTTAATGTAAATCAAAGTCAGTATGCAAGACCTGCCTCATAGTAGGTAAAAACTAAATGTTATTGGCAATGAATTAATCAGTGTTTTTGTGATCAGATATATATTTTTTGAAAACTGAAGTAGGCCTATGTGAAGGAAATAATAATTGGAGCCCTCAACTTCTTTCAGTTTAACAAAGTAACATATATCACATGATGTCAACCATGTTCCCCTCTTTTTTATTTGCCTGCGGAAGCATTGCCTTTTTTCACAACCATTCTCTCTGACCTATCTGGTATACAAGATACATAGAAGATTTATATCAGATATATAAGTTTTAAACCTGCTGAATCCACACTGTGGGAATTTTAATTGTGGTGGCATCACTTACTAGTTGTCTGACTTAGAGCAAGTTAGTTAAACTCTCTTTGGCTCAGTTCTTTGCCTAGAAAAGGAGGATAATTCTAATGGTTCTTTACTCCTAGGATGGGCAAGAGGATTAAGTATAACATGTAAAGGGTTCAGAATAACTCAGATCTTGGTAGATGTTACCGTTTGTTTTCTACAGTATATAGTAAGGTCTCATCATTCTATTTAATGTGTCTGTCTTCTACAGGAGACTGTGAGCTCCCTGATGGTAAGGAAAACACTACATATCTTTCTATATTTTAACACTATCCCAGTGTCAAGCAAATTGCAGAGGATTAATATTTCAGTCGTTGTTATACGTAATATTAAAAGCAAGCCCTTGAATTTAGATGCCCTGTTAAATGCTGTTGGATTCTCTTTTCACAAATCCAAACATTAAATCCCAAATTTCTCAAGGGAATTACATGTAATTAATTTTATATTACATACACATTGATTATATGTGAGAAATCATATATATGGTTGCATATATAAATATGTAAATAAAATAATATATATTAATTAGACATAGGTGATTATGTGGGGAATATATATAAATTTTTTTCTCCTAAAACAGCTTTTAAAATAATTCTTTACTTCTTCTTCCCTTGAAACCTTATTAGCACACACCCATCTGACACTGTATAGATTTTTCTTAGCAACTATTTCTGCTTCATGTCTTGGTTTAGATTTTCTTTCCAGCACTCAGAGGTGTTTGTAGCTCATTTCTCAGTTGCATGTCTGCATTGACACTGCAGTTGAGGGAAACTTTATTCTTACTGATTTTTTTTTCAGTTTGATTAGAGGTAATGTCTAGGAGGGCATAAGCAAAGATACTAAACTCTAGTTATGCTGTTTTGCAAAGAAGAAAATATGAGGGAAAACTACAAGCAAAAACCAAACAATAATAACATCTAAGAAAAATTAGTACTCACTTTGTCAGAATGAGAACTTTTTCTCTAAATGGTATTTATTTAATGATTTAATGGTATTCTTCTTCCTAATTTATGAATCAGCTTTATTTTATGAAACTAATCTCGAAAAGAGTAAAGTTATCATATGCTGCTAGCACATATTACAACTGCCTAAATACCATTTGAAGAAAAAGAATGCGGCTAAGTTTATACAGCCACTTTATGAGACAGAACCCTTTCTCAGAAAGGCATTTGTGATATCACTTGGTTTGTGTAAGCTAGAGAACCTATGCCATTAATAATTAAATAGTTCAGTTGGGTTTGCTTTAAATGATAATGATTATAGTGTTAAAATGCATTAATTTTTGCTGGGGTATTTAAGACAATGCTTGTAATTCTTCAGTGATTTCTTTGATAGGATTAAGTGAATTTTGGTTAAATCCTTTTTTTTTTTTGAAGTAACAATTGTTTGAAAAATAGAAAAATATGCTTGAAAACAAAACTAATTTTGCTAATGGGTTGCCATTTGATCCTAAGTATTCATTAACCAGGAGGTGGCTAATGAGCAGATGTTTAATGAGCAATGAAAATGAATAGACAGGTTTTTATGCTTGTTTATTTCATACTGACTGAGGTATAGATATGGTTGATAAAAAAAAACAAAAGTATCTAATTTGATGGGACTTAATGGAAATATAATAATAGAATTGATATGGTGAGGAAACTTGCATTAAAATTTTAGAAACAAATTTTAATAAAATTTTAAAATCAGTGATACACAAATAGCAGCAATAATTATTGAAACAAGTGTCATCAACTCCTATTTAATAGATTAAGCAATTTTTTAAATCCTCTTTTGTATCTCATTACCTTGCTAATAGCTGTTTTACTGCTTATTTACTGGGTTAGGAAATTCTGTGGCTTTTTGTTTGTTTTGGTTTACAAATTCCATACATTCATGGATTCTCCCATCTTGGGTTCAGTTTTACTGACATGAGTCTTATACGTGATGTATCTCTCATAAGATAATCACATAGAACTAAAAAAGTGTTAGACAATTTATATACATCTTTAATAGTAAAACATTTGGGAAAATATTTTAAATGAGTTTGTATTATATGAAGAGGGGAAATGGCAATTTTCAAATGCCTTTTCCATTTGAAAATACTATTTCTTCACTTTCTTCTTTTTGGCCTATTGTTTAAAAATAATTTTCATATACAGTTTTCTTAAATTTTGACCTCCTAAGTGAAAATTTTCAAAGAAGCAAGTTGTTTGGCCTCTACCTTAATAAAATTCTTTACTGTTCCATTTGTGCAAATATTTTCCTTGTATGGCCCTTAAGCATTACATTTTAAAAATTATGTGTTTTAATTATACTTCATTTCTTTGCAACTCTCACCAAAGTAAAAATCACAGCTTTTCTTTTAATTTTATCTCATGTCTGCTTGTGAAATCAAATTATTTTACTTTAAACCCTCCCCACCACTTCTAAATATGGAACACATTTTGGGATAATGGAATTGAATTAATCATAATTTATTCCTTAATTTATCTCTGTAGTCATTGAGGAAATTGTACAGTATTATGTTTATATTTTGTTTCCTTTATTTTTTATTTATATGCTGTTGCAACTAAACTGTACAAATTAAATACCCTATAGTGATCAAATTGGATGTAATTTTTCATGTCTATAAAATACTGCTACATTAGGCTTCTAATTACATTTGATTCTTTTTAATGGATTCCTAATTCATGGAAAAACCCTTCTGAATTTCCTAATAAGAAGAGTATGAGAACTGGAATCAGCCACTGACTGTCATAGCCAGTTCTTTCTCTGCAGATTAGCATAAGGAGGTTATATGCTAAAGTTTTCATTTCATATTGTTAATATTACATAAGGTTAGCATATACATGGACTTTTAAAAATGTACATAGAATGCAAGAAGAGATAGTATCATTGGGGTAGGAACATTTGAAGACAACCTGATTCATTACCCTAGATTATTAGATACACACTAATCCTACACTCTGTCTTAGATAAAGTGACCAATCAAATGACTACTCACGTTGACTAACTAGAACTTGCAAAATTTGGACGTTTATCCGATTCACATTAAGTACGGTAATATGCAAAAATGTTTTTATCCTTCATGAATCCATTTTAATATGATCTACTCCTTAATTTATGTTTCACAAACTCTCCCAATTTATAACAGAGATAAAAAAAGTGAAAGGTGTAAATTTCCTTAAGGATACACTGAAGAAATAAGCATTTTAGAATTCACTTCTTTATATCAAAACCTGCTTTTAAGTGGAGTTAAGTCTGAGATTATGTGCCACTCATATGACATTGTTTTTCTACTTGAGGGGGTGGGGACATTATGAGTTTTAAAAGAACTCTAGTATCTCAATACCACAATTTTGGCCAAAATAAAGAAGATGCATTGATTCATATTGCTTGCTGTTTTCTACATTGACCCCTTTGGGTTCCTTATTTTTTCCCAGTTCTATGTTATGCCAACTCCACTTAGTATTATTCCTCAACTTTGGATGTGTAATGTTTTTGTTTGTCCTATTAGAATGAAAACCATCAAAGTCAGAGACTGTGTCTTATTCATTTTTGGATTCCCCACAGGTCCTGTCACTAGTCTAGCAAAGGTCCTAAAGTTTTTGTGTTGGGGGTATTACCTTCTTGGTGCCTTACTCTCTTGAGCTGAGAAATGAAAATGAATTCAGTGCCTAAATCCCTGTGTGACTGTTAGAGTTAAATGAGTTAATGTCTGTGGTGCTTGGCACTTGTACGCATTAAGAGTGTAAGCTATTGTTAGTTAACATTAGCATTCTTGAGGTTGTAGGAAACTTGATAGCAATACAAAACATTAATAACTTCATTATGGAAATTGTTAAATATTTATTTGGTAACAGTTTGACAATCTTCATTTCTTTTCAAGAAGATACGTTAAATTTGCCTCTCTTCAGACCATGGAGTCTGGGTCCAGGGTTACTTGGTGTCCATTGTGATGTATGGTTCAGATGAAAGAGGTGTCTGTCCAGGCTGCAGGGAGTGGTTGTCAATAGCACATTTCAGTCTCTTTAGGAATTGCTTCAGCTCTGGATGGTCTCATGCCTAGGGTCACACTTTTTCCCAGGGTTTATCCACAGCCAATGGCCGGTAGAGGTAGGTTATCAAGGCCTGGCCCTCAGTGTACATCTCAGAAAAATTCTAAAGCAGCCTTCCAACTCCTGAGCTCCCCATGGATTGGTTGAGACTGTCTCTGGATCTCTTGCAGTTTGACTTCTCTGTCTCCCCAATCCTGCATCTATCTCTCCCTTTTCATAGGTGGTGGGATCCCAAGGGCACTACTTAATAAATATCTTACATGCTAAACTACCTCTGAGGCTTGTTTCCAGGAAACCCAGCCTGAGAGACTCACATACCACTGTAGCTTTTCACATAGTTGATGTTTGATAAATGGATATCAAATTGAGCTGAAGAACGAAATATAAAGAACTCCATTTCAGAATCCAAATTATTTGCAACTCAGGTTTCCTAGGCTGTGTTAGGCTGGGGATAAATTTAGTCATAATAGGTGTTTTGGCTCAACGTTGTAGCTTTGGCATAGAGGCAAATACTGTTGTGTGAAAGAACAGGCAGAATGTTTCTGTAATTTTGTAACATTTGCTATTTCACAACTTCTGTTTCTCCCTTTTCTTCTTCCAAGTCAGCTTTATGGATTCTCACAAAAGTGTGAGAATAACCTTATCTCCCTTACTGGAAGACACTTACTCACTAAAGTCTTGTTTTGCTGCTTTCCGTGGCTAAGGTCTCTGATGTAGCCAAGGTCTCTGATGTAACAGAAACAGCGGCTCAACTAATCAGCTTCAAAGTAGTTGATTTCTCCACCACTGTTATTGTTGATTTCAAGATAGATTCTCCAATTGAAGGAGAGACTATTTTAACCATGATCTCAGTAAACTCTGTAACATATGTTATTTTGTTTGTGTGTTCTGTTGTGAAGACATTGAGAACTAGTTGTTTTAATTCTATAGAATTAACATACTTGTATTAATAGGCTTTATTTAGAGTTTAAAAATTTGCTTCTGAGTACTTACATGATGGCTATACATTTAAATGTTGAAAGGGAAAATTCGTTTTTAGTTTAAAAGTTGGAGGTGGGCATCAGAGTACAGTTGATAACTTTTAATCCCACTTTCTTATTTTCTTTATTTCCAATAATATATTATTTTGAAAATTTCCATATCCATTCTTACATGAATATGGTATGTTGTTTTGTACTTATTTATATTAAAAATATTTGTTTTTATTATAAATTCCGATGAAACTCATCTGTGAAGCATATGGACCAGATGCCATTTTAATAGTTAACTTTTATTAATTTTAATTTCTTTTTATGTATTTTTACCTATTTAGCTTTTCTGAGATCTGGAGGTCAACATTGTAGACTATATTTTATTTTAAAAAATCTATTGTTTTCTCTAGATTTATTTTTTTCTATTTATTTGAATGTTACATTAGTTTATAAAAATTACTAATTTCCATATACATATTTATGTTCCCTTATATCATTCCTATGCTGTACATTTTTCTGTTTTCTTTTTCACAAATATATTATTTTTAAAAACCTAGCTTTTATTATTTAAAAATTTTAATTGAAGTATAGTTGATTTACAGTATTATACAAATTTCAGGTATATGACATAGTGATTCAATATTTTTATAGATTATACACCATTTAAAGGTATTGTAAAGTAATGGCTATAGTTATCCCCTTTCTGTCTTTTTGTGCTTTTGTTTTCTGTTTCATTAACTTAATATTTTTCATATTGCTCTCCTAAATTTATTTTGTTTCTCACTTTCTTCTTCTTATACATTTACGCATGTATGTGTGTGTATGTATATATATATATATATATATATATATATATATATATTCCTTTTTAATTATAAAACTTTTACTATTTTGAACATTCCTCTGAGTACAACTGTATCAATTCCTATGGGTTTGAACTATTCCTTTTTTTTTTTTTTTTTTTTTTGGTATGCGGGCTTCTCACTGTTGTGGCCTCTCCCGTTGCGGAGCGCAGGCTCCGGACGTGCAGGCTCAGTGGCCATGGCTCACAGGCCTAGCTGCTCTCCATGGCATGTGGGATCCTCCCAGACCGGGACACGAACCCGTGTCCCCTGCATCAGCAGGCGGACTCTCAACCAGTGCGCCACCAGGGAAGCCCTGAACTATTCCTTTTTTTAACCTCTGCATTTTTGTATAATTTGAAATCTTAGTATTTAGTTCTATGTAGGTTTAAAAGATGATTCCTAGAAACAAAAATTACTCAGCCCAACCCAACATCTAGAATGAAAATTGATATTTTAAGTGGTTTGACTGAAGAATTAGAAACTCTAATTTTGATCAAATAAGCACTATAAACCACAGATAATTTCTACCTGGACAAATGTCATTGCAGAACATTTTTTATCATTTTGTGCTATTGCATAACGAATTACAAATATTTTTGATAATATTACATATTAGCCATCTAGGCATAAATATAAATTCATTGTTGAATATATTTTGGTCAACATTGCCATGTTGTACAAGATGATTTGGTTTTTAAAATGTACTTTAATGTTTTCATTTTAATTTGAAAAACTTACTACTAATTTATTCCTCTGGTCTAACTGTGTAGATTAAAATGTTAAGGTTATAACTTTGATTCAATACATGAAGATATACTACTCATATACTAGCTCATGGTGGTTATAACAAAATTTAAAGGCATGATTTTTAATCAAATCTATTAAGATATACTGCCAAAGAGTAATCACCTAAATATTAGTATTACACACATACATATAGAAAAAATATATGTTGCAGTTCTATCTGCAAGTATGTACATAAGTAGAAATAAATACCTAATAAATACCAATTCTCAGTTTCAAAATATGAGGTTAGTTTATAACTAATGACACTATGGTAGTCATTTAAAAAGCAAATAAATTCGTTCCAAAAGAAGTCACATTAGGCTCACTCTAAATTGTTAGGAGAGAAAATGAGTTGAAATTTTGGCTTACCATATATATATATATATATATATATATTTTTTTTTTTTTTTTTCCCAGTATGCGGCCCTCTCACCATTGTGGCCTCTTCTGTTGCGGAGCACAGGCTCCGGACTCACAGGCTTAGTGGCCATGGCTCACGGGCCCAGCCACTACATGGCATGTGGGATCCTCCCGGACCAGGGCACGAACCCGTGTCCCCTGCATTGGCAAGCGGACTCTCAACAACTGCGCCACCAGGGAAGCCCCCTGGCTTATTATATTTTTGTAAAAATTAATACAAATTTTCCTGTTAAATTTGGATTCTGAACATTTGCCCTGTAGAGGACTGTGAGTGTGAGAAAAACATGACAAAACCTGAGAAGTGTACTACTTACTTGAAACTAACTTTAACTTTTTAAGGTACATCTCTGGTAGCCCTCAGGAAATAATCCATGGTATTGTTTCTGCCTCGTAAATCTTTATACAGTTAAACACTCTCTTAGAATGAAATTTCTTAAATGTGGAAATGAAGGAGTTATTGCTTAAGCTCCTAAGTTGGGACCATTTTCTTTTATTTTGAGATTGACAGGAAAAATGTGTATCACAAATACCTTAACAGAAAATGAAGCATAATGCTATTATCTACTGGAATGAAATACATGTATGGTATTTCTTTATCTGACATCTCTTAATTTTTGGACAACCAGACCTGTTAAGTATTAGTATATACTCGATATTGCTGGATAAACTGAGAAAGGAGATTAAAACATAGAAGCTGCTACAGTCAGTTAAATGATCTCCAAAACACTTAAACATTGGTGATGTGATCATCCTGTGAAACCTTTCAAATAATTTGTGTGTGTGTATGTGTGTGTGTGTGTGTTTGTGACAGACAGAGAGAGAGAGAGATTATGCCCACTGAACTACTTGGAAGGATAGTTTAAAAATAACTTTATCATCTCTCTTGATCCAGCAAGATAGTATCCAGTAAGTCATAAACAGGAAACCACATTGATGATTTCCTTTGCTAAAAATAATGATAGTTTTAATGTATTAATAAGGTAATTTTTAGGTAGAGGATAATGATGGGGAATCTGAATTACTTTGAGAGCAGTCCTATTTGAGCACTGTCTTCTTAGTCTGTGCTCATTAATTTGAGGTGTGATGAACTCTCAGTAGCACAAAGAGTTCCTTAGTAATATATAAGTACAAAAGCATGTCGCATCTCAAAACAGAATGGAAAGCACTAGGGGAAGTGCTGGTAGAGGTTAATGGTTAGAACAAGGCCCAGGAGCACCACACGTGGGATTAGACTAATAACCTCATCATTCTGTAGCTGTTATTTACACTTCCTCAGCTTTAATTTCTTCATGTGTAAAATCATAACAATAATGGGGACTAATTCACAGACTTGATGTAAGAATTGAAAGAGAAAATCCATGAGAATAAAATGCCTGGTACCTCCCAGGCTCAGTAATTATTAGCTTGTATCACCAGTGTTATTACACTTACACATCTGTAAATGTATAGTATACATTTCTATGGGACTAGAAATCCATTCAAATGAATAAAAGATAAAATAGTTCACCTGTTCTTAAAGTACCCCATTTTAGCAATAGCTTGATATCCAATAAACTGTTTTCTCTCTGGGGATAGAAATTCTGGCTTAAGCATTTTTATTTGCACTGAATCAACCACTGTCTATACGAATAGTAAAAAATAATTAGAGAACAAAAGCCAGAGATTATTTATATATTAGAAGTGATACAGAGTATTGACAGGATTCATTTTAAGATCTAAACATGGAGTCAGGTTGTCATATTTATTCATGAAACTTTTCAGTAGTATATACCTTGATTAACAACCTGTGTTGAATTTAATTTTGAGCAAAAGTAGTAAGAACATTGTGGAATTCCAATTGAAATTAATGAGGAATTCTATTTTATTTGACATTTTCTTTTTTTCCTATGGCATAATTTTATTTTATATATTTAGGATTATGTTTCCCATTCTTCTAGCTCATTCATCAAGTTGAAAAATTCTTCAAGTGACATTCTAAAATAAATGGATAATTGTCAGCGGAGGGCCAAGTGACAAAGAGATGTGTTGTTTTAATCACAAAGACCTTTTGTTACTTCTCCTAAAGAAAAAAAAAAAAAAAAACATCTAAAACGCAAGGAAGGGTCAGCTCTGTTCAAGGTTACTTAACTCACTGAATTGCTGCTGCTACTGAAAGTTGGAGTGTAGTTTTGATTTAAATGTTTTAAAATTGAGAATAAACAGAGATAAATAAGGATATCATGATGAAAAGGTCAAGGGGAACCTGAAGATTTTGGAAAGATACCCTTCAATAGCTAGAGTTGGAAGCATGTAATAGGAAAGAAACAAAACTCTTGACTCTGTACTTCTTCTTTTCCCCCCATCTATTTTTTGGGCACTATATTACCTCTTTAATAACATATTGGAATGAATATTTTTGTTTTATTATACATAATCCTAATCCTTTGTAAAATACCCTTTTAAGGAAAACAACCTCAAAGAGCAAAACTTATAATATTAAAATTATAATAAACTTATGATGTTGAAAGAAAGATCCAAGTGTCTAAATCCAGGTTTAAAAGCACACTTCTAGAAGGAGTTAAAATGCTTTCTTTATAACCACTGCATATTTCACCTTTTAAATATTGATGAAAATATTATAAAGAACTCACAGCAGCAGTTACTATGAATTTTGGAAGATTGCTGGGAAGGAGAGAGAGTGATTGCAACAAGTACAGTGAAACTATTGAGATGTAATAAAGAGATGCAATTATTTGTCAATGAGTGAACCAGTTATATATTCTGCTTTCACAGCTTGAAATTATTTAACCATATAAGGCAATTCCATTTTTAAGACATCATGTATATAACCCTATTATTCTCAAGGTTTCCAGACTTCAGAGGAGTAACCCCTACTTTTATTGCCCAATGTCTGAAGACTTACATTCTACAAGTGTAAGTGATCCCCATCAGGTCAAACTTCTTACACATTCTACAAATCCATCCTGTTCCTGACTGTGGCTTGTCATCTCTCACCTGGTCTTTCTCATAATTTCTCCCCAATCATAACTGGTCTTCCTGGGAACTTCTCCATGTAATTGACACTCTTACATTTAACCAAAGCATTTTTAAAATTGTCATTTTAAAAAGACTCTTTCTAAGGGTTGAAGATAAAATAATGCAGTGCCAACATTCATTATCCAGAAGTGGCTATCAGTTGCCTCTACTATTAGAGGCCTCAGGCCTCTCACTTTCCCTGGGAGTCCTTTAACAGCCATTTCTTTCCTCAGACCCTTACCTTCTTTATTGGATACCCCTTAGATGTTAGCCTTACCTACCCAAGACCAGAAATTCCAACTCCTCTCTTCTTCAGAATTCAGCCACCAGGAAGAAAAGAACATGATATTCCTGCAAAAAATGTCCTGCTCCTAATCAAAACGAGTTCTATGTAATTGGACATAATGCTTAATACTTCATCAAGAACCATCTGTACCAGTGATCAGTAATGACCAGGAATTCTGGTGGATTGATTACATATGCTTAACAAAATGATTGTACAAAAGTGGCTCCCAAATATCTTCCTCAAAAAAAAAAAAATAGCTTTTAGACTAGGAACCAAAGGAAAAATAAAACTTATTTTTTTTTTAAAAAAAGCAAAGTCTAAATAGCAGGGGTCTTTCCACTTAGAGAAGTTTTTCAAAAATACTGGGACCCAGTTGCTGAGTGTGTGTGTGTGTGTGTGTGTGTGTGTGTGTTGTGTTGTGTGATGTTATTTCATTGTACTCATGGATACCTAAGAGCAGTTTTCACAAATATTACGTTGGGATCACCTTCAATACACATCTACTTTGTAATAAATCAACCGATGTTTTATCATCAATTTATATTAAAGGCATCACCAAACATTTGCTGATACAGTCAAAGAAGAATAAAAAGAACATACAGTGAATTGCTGAAGAGTCAGAAGTTGTTATGTCAAGGATAAAATTTACATGGATTTTGAAATACTTTTGTTCTGTCAGTTATACATTCAGATATCTGTGGAAATAGCCTTACGTTTAAAATTCACACAGAACTTTTTTTTCGTTTCACTCATACAATGACCCATTAGGTCATGTTTGTCCATCTGTCTAGACAAAGGAAAAATAAGTTTTTTCTTACTGCAAACAACCACTTGTCTCCACATTCATTTGCATTGCACTGTTTTCAGACTTTCTAG